>NW_007735093.1:2588-49644 GCF_000696425.1 Galeopterus variegatus
GGGAAGTTTTCCACCACTATTTTGTTGAATATGTTTTCAATGCAATCTCCATGTTACTCCCCTTCTGGGATACCCATGACTCGGATATTTGAGCGCTTAAGGTTGTCTGATATCTCTCTCAGACTTTCTTCAAAGCCTTTGATTCTTTTTTCTTTTTCTTTTTTTTGTCTGCTTATGTTATTTCGAACAGCCCATCTTCAAGTTCAGAGGTTCTCTCTTCAAGTTTGACAAGCCTGCTGGTTAAACTCTCCATTGTGTTTTTTATTTCGCTGAATAACTTCTTCAGTTCAGCAAGTTCTGCTACATTTTTTTTTTCAGGGCATTGATTTCCTTGTACATTTCCTCTTTCAGGTCCTGCATACTTTTCCTTGTTTCCTCATGATGTCTAGCTGAGTTTTCTTGTATCTCATTCAGTTTCCTTAGAATTATCACTCAAAATTCCTTGTCAGTCATTTCAAGGGCTTCTTGTTCTATAGAGTCTAGAGCTTGAGATTTATTATCTTTGGGTGGTGTACTTTCTTGATTTTTTCATATTTCTGGTGTTTTTTCTTTGATGTTTATTCATTGTGGCAGGGTTTCACAGACCCCCATGGAAGTTCCCTGTGGCTCCCGGGACTCCCCCGCCGGGCTGAGCCAGAGCAGCTCTGCACTTTCACCGTCGGGAAAGACAATAGACAGCCGCTCCTCCGGTGGTGGCGGCGGCAGCTCTCAAACTTTATAAAATAGTTATTATCCTCACTTTATAGATGGTCAAGTTACTTGACTTATCTGATGATTGGCTCATACAGCCAGTAAGTGATGAATCTGAGAAGCAATCCCAAGGCTGCCAATCTCTGAAGCCAGTTGTCCTTCCACACTTTAGAGTACACCAGTGTCTGTGGTCTCTTGTCAGAGGCCAAAACCAGTTCCTCTGTTGTTTTTTGACGGAGCAATTTTCCCTGCCCTCTTTGTTGAAAGATTCCAACTCTTTCGAAACTTCTCTGTTGCTTCGTCTGATGAATTGAGAAGATCCGTAGACTGTCATGACCTGGGCCTGGGTGGTCGCTCTTGGTCTCTGGCACCCAAGGCGGAAGGGCCGCGTGGGAGTTGTGCCCGGTGACCAGCACATGCTCCTCGCGTCTCAGGATCCTTAATAATTTTTAAGAGTGCAAAGGGGTCCTGAGACCAGATGTTTTAGAATTGCTTTAATTAAGCTAATGATTCAAATGTTTTCTTCATTCAACAAAAATTTGTTGACTGTTTGCCATGAGCAGGACTTGGGAACACCAAGTTTGAGAGACAAAATCCCTGCCTCAAGGAGCATGCTCTCTTGTCAGGAAAGATAAACAATTATAATATGATAAATTCAATGAAACTAGTACAGAATATTATGGTTGCTCAGAAGAGGAACACTCAATTATTAGTTAACCTACTATATAGATTAATGGAAAAGACATGAAGGAATGAGAGAACATGATGTGTTCTAGGGAACTGCAAGTGGTTGAATTAGAATATCTTGAGGGTGAATAATCTCTTTAAAACATGTCTTGTTTCTTTACTTACTTTTGCAAATTTGGTTATTATTATTGGACCGTATTCAAAAGGATCTGCTGAGTGCTGTGTAAATGTTTAACAACTGGCTCTGAAAAAAAAAAGAAAAGTTCTCATTTGTAGCATTTGTTAATTTCTATGGTGTAAATACTCCCACTACATCTGATTTCAAACTACCATCATATCAATTTACATGGACTTGGAAAGAAATAAGCACTCCATTATGTATCAATCATACAGATACAAGTGTAAATAACATCAAGAGCATAGATAATAAAATGTAGTAAAATAATTTGGAAGCGATGAGTTTATAGTATTTTTTACTTTAAAAAATTAATTTATCATTATTACTATTATTTTACATTCTAAGATGTTGCAGAGCAGCTGGGGGGAGGAGTAGAGGGGATAGGGGAGAGGGATAGGATGGGAGAAGAAAAAAGAGGGGGCGTGGTCGAGGTCCATGGCACCCCCTGCCCTGGCTCAGGAGCCCAGGGTGCTTCTGGTGGTGGCTCAGTGGTTGTATTAGTCCATTTTTGTGTTGCTATAACAGAATACCCGAAGCTGGGTAACTTATAAAGAAAAGAGGTTTATTTGGCTCATGATTCTGGGATAGCTGCATCTGGTGTGGGCCTTAGGCTGCTTCTACTCATGGTGGAAAGTGGCAGGCGGCCAGCAGGTGCAAGCAGATCCTATGGCGAGAGGAAGCAAGAGAGAGAAAGGAGAGGTGCCAGGCTCTTTTAAACAACCAGCTCTGAGGAGCTGGCAAAAGGCTGCAGCTGTGCCTTTCAGATGAAGTTGCTTGGAGGTGTCAGAGGAGAAGAGGACCTTCATGGCCCCCAGGCCAGCAAGACCACTAATAGGGTTCCCGTGGACCCACACAGGAGCGAGGAGCCAGAACAACTGAAAAAAAGGAGCCACTCAGAGGCCAGTGAGTCATTGCAAGGGATCAAAACTTGGCCCATCTCATGGGAAGTGTTTGGAGTACAGGTGGTGGGGGAGATGGGCCCACTGGGGGAACACTGGGGCACAGCAAGGACAGCTGATCTGCCCCCCAATCAGCACACGACCACTCAGAGGAGGCTGGTTAGGAATATAGAACTGCATGGGGTGCAGTTTGATGAAAAGACTCAGGCCCAGACCAGTGTTTCTACACAATCCAGGTGCACTGGATTTCATTAAACTGGAAAATCCTATAAAGTCAACCATTAAAACCTGAGCTTCACAAAAAGCCTTCCCCAGGGAATCAACAGCAAAGCAGCAATTTAGCTCAACCACAGAGCTCAAGTGCTGGTCCTCACAGGAAGTTCCCCCGTTGTAGAAGTAAGCAAAGGACAACAAATTAGTTCCAGTGCAGAGTTTAAGTGGTGGGAACAGCAAATAATCCAACTCAGAAATGTAAGAAAAAACAAAGTACCCACAACCAGAGACAAAGTTTGATATTAACTAGTAAATGTCTCATTTCACCAAAGAACACCTATAACACCTAGAAGGACCAGAAGTCCCCTGGGCTACCAAGCCAGAAAAAGGGGAGGGCCAGGGGCCTCAGTCATGCCTCAGTCATGCCTGCAACTAGTCCCGAGGATGGGGGCTGAGGGCCTTGGCCACACACCCCTGACAAGTGCAACCATCCCAGCAACAACCATGGAGCTGCCACAGGAAGCCTCCTGGGCTCTCCCAAGGCAGGGCAGTGGGGGGCTGAGGGCCTTGGCCATGTCCCCCTGACATGTGCAACCAGCCCAGCAATGACCACCAAGCTACAGCAAGAAGGGCCCTGGGTTTCTTAGCTGGGGTGGTGGGGGCTGAGGGCTTTTGCCCCCCCCCCCCAACATCTGCACCCAGCTCAGCAAGTACTAAATCACTGCTGGAAGCCCACTGGTCTCCCCTGTGGGAATAAGGGGGGTGCCACAGGCCTCAATCCGACCCCTCCTTCTTCCTTCTTTTTCCATCACATTTCATTCCCCTTTCTCCTTTTCCTCTCCCTCCCAACTGCTCTGCAGCAACATCCTAGAATGTGAAAAAATTAATAAAATTAAAAACAAATAAATAAGTAAAAGTTGTTAAATACAAAAAAAACCCATATTCATGCTGTCTAATGAATAGTCAACTAAGAGGGTGGTTTCCTGTTATATAACCTAGCCTTGCTCAGTTGGCCTTCTTTTAGGGTATGTTCATTGGTCAAATTCTATCACACACACCAGACATATTCAAGAATATTCTGGGGGCCAAGAGCTTCAACCAAACCCCCCCAACATCTACAACCAGCCCAGCAACAACCACCAGAAGTGCCCCAGGCTCCCAAACTGGGGTGGTGGGGGGTCGAGGGCCTCAGCTATGCCCCCTTGATGTCTGCATTCAGCCCAGCAATGACCAAGACACTGCTGGAAGGCCCCTGGTCTCCCCTGTCATAATGAGGGGGTTTCCACAGTCCTCAACCATGTCCCCACTCCTTCCTCCTCCTCCCACCCTATTTCCCTCCCCCTTTCTTCTCTCCCTGCCCCCCAACTGCTCTGCAACATCTTAGAATATAAAAAATCATAATATTAATAAATAAATAATTTAAAAAAAAAAAACAACCAGCTCTCATAGGAGTAGAGTGAGAACTCACTCATGACCTCCCCCGACCCCCAGAGAGAGCATTAATCCATTCATGAGGAATCTGCCCCCATGACTCAAACAGCTCCCAACACTGCCACATTGGGGATCAGATTTCCATGTGAGTTTTGGCGGGGACAACACATCCAGACTCTATCAGCAGTCATCACTGGGCTGGATGTGGACATTGGGGGTGTGTGGCTGAGAGCCTTGGCACCTCCCACCCTGCACTAGCTCAGGAGCTCAGGCACTTCCAGTGGCAGCTTGGTAGTCTTTGCTGGGCTAGATGCAGATGTTGGTGGGGGGTGGCAGCATGCTTGAGGCCCTTGGCATCCCCTATCCCAGCTCAGGAGCCCAGGGCACTTCTGGTGGCAAGTTGGTGGTCTTCACTAGGTTGGATGAAGATGTTGGGGGTGTATGGCTGAGGCCTTGGCCTCCCCCACCCAAGCTTGGGAGCCTGGGGCACTTCTGGCAGCAGGTGAGTAGTCATTCCTGGGCTGGATTTGGACATAGGGGGTGTGGTTGAGGACCCTACACCAGCTTGGGAGCCTGGGGGGTTTCTGGTCCTTCTAGATTTTATAGAAGTGAAATGAGAAATGAGACCTTTACTGGTTAATGTCAGAACTTTGTCTCTGATCTGTGGGTTTTTTGTTTTTTCTTTCAGTTCTGTGTTGGATTATTCACTCTTCCCACCATTTAAACTCTGCACTAGAACTAATTTGTTGTCCTTTGCTTACTTGCAAAACGGGGAAACTTCCTGTGGGAACCAGCACTTGTAGTTGAGCTAAATTGCTGCTTTGCTGCTGATTCCCTGGGGAAGGCTTTTTGTGCAGCTCAGACTTTTTAAGCACTTCCAGATCTTATGAGGTCTAGTACGCCTGGGTTGTATGGGAACTCTGGTCTGGGCCTGAGTTTTTTCAGTAATCAGCAGCCCCTGCAGTTCTATATTCCTGACCAGTCTCCCCTGAGTGGGCCTGTGCTGATTGGAGGGTAGATCAGCTGTCCTTGCTGTGCCCCAAAGTCCCCCCAGTGGGTCTGTCTCCCCCCCAACCAATACTCCAAACACTTCCTATGGGATGGGCCATGTGCCGGTCCCTTGCAATGACTCACCAGCCTTTGAGTGACTCCTTTTTTCTGTTGTCTGTGGACCCCCACTCCTATGTGGGTCCATGGAACCCTGTTAGTGGTCTTGCTGGCCTGGGGGCCACCAACGCCCTCTTCTCCCCTGCAGTCTCCAAGCAAGTTCATACAAAGGGCACAGTAACAGCTTTTATCAGCTCTTACCAGGGCCAGCCTTGAAGTGGTCTGGACTTGAAATGGTTGGAGTGGTTGTTTCTTTCTCTCATTGTGGCTTTTCCTGCCTTCATGAACTCCATAGGTCTCTCCTCCTTTTCCCCTGAGCTCTAGTGGCCCTAGGTTGGCAGTCGTTGCTTTTTAATAGTTGTAAATTGATTGATTGTGGGAGAGGGGGAACCTGGGTACCATCTATTCCACCATCTTGATTGGAAATCTCCTTGTTTTAAATATATAATTTATTTAATTTTAAGTTTATATAGTTTAATTTTTAATAACCAGCTAGCAAAATTCCTAAAAATTTAACAACTTGTTCTTGCAAGCCAGTATTAGCTGTTCCCAGCACACTGCTGGGTCCACTGTATCATTAGTGCTACATTGTTAATTATGGTGTTACCACAGTTTCCTCATTTTGGAGGGGGAAAAATATAAGACATTCTGGCCGAGAGGCAGATGGGAAATTGTAAAACTCCAGTTATGGGTGTGGTTATGAGAGTGTGTGAGTGGGAGACAGGGTGGGCTGGGGGAAGTGGTGCAAGGGCTCAAACAGAAGTGTCAAGAGTGGTAATTATAAAGGCAACATCAGAGAGCCTACACCAGATGTTTCCCCTGAGAGAGGAAAGAGAGGGCACTGCCATTTAAGGAGTGCTTACGGTGTGCTGTGAGTGTGCCAGTCACATGGCACATTGTGTTCCATTTAAACCCCACAGGTACTTGAAAGGCTGGGAGCTGAGCAGTGCAGCACAAGAACACGGGCTTGGGTCTATCTAGCTCCAAAATCCTTGTTCTTTCCATTTTGTTAAGCAGGGCTATGAAATTTACGAGAGAGTGGAACAGGGGTGTCTTGAAGCAGAAACTAAAGGGACAAATGCTGAGGCCAGAGTGGTGTCACAGTGAAAGCAAGATCACAGTGTACCTGACCTGGAAAAGTTACTGCCGGACAAGACAGTCTCATGTCAGTTTGGGACAGCTTCCTAAGAGGGATGTCTCTGGTCTCCGACAGACAGAACATCCTCTTGTGCTCCTTTTTCAGGAAATGCCAAGAACTTTGTGCACTTACAGCCAGCACCATGGGAATTAGTGTAGTAGTTAAAGGAACATGTTATGAGCAAAATGCAGGAATCTAGAGTTAAAAACATCTGATTTATGGCTCTCTATACAAAGCTCCAGCAAGGGAGGAGGAGGAAAGGTTCCAGAAAGATAGTGCTCAGCTCTGCTTCATTTCCACTGCTGCTGCTATTGGTGGTCTTCTGCAGCTTCTTCTCTCAGTCCTCCCTTCAACAGAGGATCTTGGCTTCCCACCAAACACAAACAGATTATTGCCTTGAAACTACAAAGCCTGGGTCTTCCAGGAGTCTCCCCTCCCTCCATTTTCCCTACATCTCATGCTTTCTTCCTCCTGTAAGCCCCCAGACAGCATCAGGGTTGTCGGCCTTGCCCTGCATTCGGTTTATGTGTTGTTTGGGTCCTCTAGAAAGCAGTTGCCAAGATAGAGTTAGAAGGACAAGCAAGTTATTAGGGATAATGCCTATTAAAGGAGAAAGGGAGAAGGAGTTGGTAGGGAAAGCTTCCAGGCTGTGGTGCAGGTCTAATACCTGGGAAAGGAGAAGTAGAAAGAAGGAGGATTGGGTAGGAAGAGCCTCAGACTGTGGGACAACCCTGAAAAAGTCAGCTTGTGAAAAGGGGAGGAACTCCAGTGCAATACAGGAATCCTGGATTGGGCAAAAATGTCCAGGCATAGTACCGTGCTCAGTTACTGTCTGGGGCTGCCTGAGAAGAATGTGGCCTCAGTTCAAGCACTACAGTGGTTCCCAAGGGCACTGGGGGCTGTCAGCTAATTGCTCTCTTTGGAACTGACTGGAGAGTTTGTTTTGTAGGCAGACCTGAGCATCACATCTCCATGGTTGCTACTGCTACTTTTCCAGACAGTGAAGGGCATTTCTCACACACTTGGCTTGGCATTGATGGGAGGAACAGTGGGGTCTCAGTGCAGGTAACTGGCTCCTGACCAGGGTCCTCCTTCTGAACCTCTGATGTTGGAAACTGCTTTGAAGCAGAGCATCTCAGGCAGAGCGTGAAATAGAGCTCCCTAAACCCTCATAACGTAAGCTATTTGCTTCTGTAGAATTGCTTGCTTAACCTAAGTAACTCCATTTTACCCATCTGACCTGCAGACTACCACCCCTGCTTCTGCATGAGAAACTATTGACCTTCTCATAGAAACAAAAACCGTTGCATAGAAACAGGAGCCATACACAGTGAACTACTGCATGGGAACATACACAATGAAAATTTGTATGCTTGATTGCTTTAATGGCTCACTCTTGGCTTCAGTAACCTAGCTACCTAGCTTGCTTTGTGTGCCTGGACAAACCCGTGTGCCAACAGGATGTGGTTTTTGCCTTTAAAAACCCCACAAGACCAAGGCCTGGGGCCATTCTCCCTTGGTTGCTCTTGAGAGACGGTCACTGGCCAGCTAGAGTGAATAAACTGCCCTTTTCTGCACGAGTGGCGTGTAAGTGCATTCTTGCAGGGGGGTGCCTCACAACAAGTGAATCATAAGTGAAAAGAGACAGGAGTGAGGTGGTTATATTGGAGGAAAGAAAAAAAGGCCAGTATGGCTGGAAATTTGTGGGCATGGGGAAGAGTGGGAGGAGATGAGGTCAGAGTGGTGGAAAGGTGTCAGATCACCTGGGATCTTCTTTGCCATGGTGAACAGTTTGGATTTACTCTAAATGCAATGGGAAGCCAAATGGGGAATTTTAATGGGGGGAGTAATGTGTGTTAAGAATCACTGTGGCCACTTGTGGAGAATGGATTACGGAGGAGCAAAAGAGAGGAAGAGCAGCCAGGAGGCTACCACAGTGCATCGAGAGACAGACAGTGGATCCATGTGGACACAGGGAAGGAGGAAATAAATTGACGGATGGAAAACTACGTATTTTGGAGGAGGGCTGATTAACATTGCATGTGAAATGTGAGGGAAAGGGGAAATCAAGGAGCACTCCTAGGCTCTGGGCTTGAGAAATAGGATGAATGGTTGTGAGGTCATATATGCGGATGCTTTGGGCCCCGAGTTGCTGAAGGACCACCTCAATTTTCATATACCGAAGAGTCCGGGGACAGAATAGTCCAGGGATGGTTAATTTAGGAGCTCAAGGATGTCATCAAGAACCTCAGCTATTTCTTTCATTTTTTTTCTCTCCGTTATATCAGCTCTATTCACGGTCCCAAGATGGCTGTCACTACTCTAGGTGTAGCTCCAATACCTGTCATATAGCTACAATATTGTCACAGCATGAAGTTGGCAACAGCCAGATGCAGAAAAAGGAGTATTTCCTTCTGTGTGGCTCATTTACTCAGTGAAGAAAACCTTTCCCAGAAACCCCCACTATCTTCCCCTCACATTTGATTGACTAAAATCACAGCACAGCACCATGCCCAGACAAATCATTGGTGGGAGGGAAGGCTTGGTGCTGGGCATGGAAACTAAAATTAACTGTAAATGAGCAAGAGGAAACTTACAGGGGTGAGGGAAATATTCTAAAACTGGGTTGTAGTGATGGTTGTACAACTCTGTAAATTTACCAAAAATCGTACACTTAAAATGGGTAAATTTTGTGGTCTGTAAATTATACATCAGTAATATTTAAAAAATTAAAAAGAAAAAAATGGGGACCAGAGCCCTGTGGTACTCAAATATTTAGAGTTCAAATAGAGGAGAAGGGGCATGGAAACGTGTCATGAGGACTGAGAAGGGAAACGAGAGGGTAGTGTTGTGGAAGGTGGGCAGAGAGAGTATTGCAAGGAGGAAGTGGTCAACTGTTTTGAAAGCCCTGAACGTTTGCAGAAGAAAGATGAGCACAGAGAGGCGACCACTGGATTTGGCAAGATAAGGTCATGCTGTCTTTGATGGGAGCCACTGTGTCCTCCGCCACCTCTTCATTCCCAGGTTCACTGTGTCTTGATTCTTCACCTTATCTCCCCTCTTCCGTGGCCTTCTTCTCTTCTTCTCACTTGTGACCCACCACTTCACAAATGACTGTGCAGGATAAATGAGTAACAGAAATACACTTTGGTGCCTTTCTACCTTGGATGAGAACAATTGTGGTTCCGGGATAGTCAGCAATCTTATTTCCAGCGGCCTTATTCTCATAATGTATCACTTCAAATTTCAATAAATCTCCTTCAGCCAGAGTTCTCAAGTAACTTTCATTATATTCTTTGAGTCATCCTTTTATAGTTAGTTCTTCAAGTATCTATATTACAGTACTTAACTCACATGATCAAAACAACTAAAAAAGCTGCCTTGTTACACTTTACATTCTGTATCACCAGGAGCTCTGCTGCTAAGAAAATACTAAAAGGAAAAATTCAGCCCCCAAATTAGCTGCAACAGGTTCTTAATGTGTGCTACTAGGGCAAGTCTTTAGGCCAAAATTATTGTAATCAAATAATCAGTTCCGAACACCACCAAAAGATCCAGGGTTATGAACCAGTCCAGAAATCCACTGTGATGTTGATATATAAAGGATTGTGTTCCATGGACATAATTATAAGAACAAACATTCAACCCGTCTCTTCTCCAGACTCGTGATACCTGGTGCAATTGCTTCATTCATTCTACATTCACCTCATTGCCTCTGCCTCTAGTGTGGAAGATCATCGTGTACTTACCCGCGGCAGGCTTGGCCAGGATGTTTTCATTCTATGGAGCTTGGCCATGAGTCTGAGGTCATCATCTTCCCCTTCCCATCCCCAGTAGTTGTTAGGGAATCCATTTGCTTGGAAAAATTGATCTCAGTGTAGGGCAGTAACACCCTCAAAATATCTGTCACAACGTAGCCTGTACCCAGTGCTGTTCCTGGCAACCACCAGATGTTTGGGCTGATCCTCACACTTACAAAGGTTAAAGTCATTCTCAGGCAGCAGGTGCACATTGTGGAATATGAAGCGGTCCCAGTTTTCTTCCTTCGGAGCTTCTAGATAGCCCACATTCAAGAGTTTGGCTTGATTAAACATTTTACTTCCAGCCTGGTGGGTGATGTAGATGCCATACTCCAGCTTCTGCAAGAAGGGGCGAAGATGTTCTAGCAGGTACATCAGATGTTTCTCTCTGTTCTGGTAGGGAATAAGGATGGTGACCCACTGTAAAGCCTTACATTCCTCAGGGTGATACTGGCCTCCGAACACTGCCTGTACATCTTCCGAAGTAAGATCTGGTTTGAACATGAGCTTGTACTGGCCTCTGAGGTATGGAGACACGGAAGGGCAGTTGTCAAATTCTGCCTTCTTCACGGATGCTTCATTAGTCAGATGGCTTTCCTTCCCAAAGCTATCCCTTATTGAAATTAGCCTTTAAATCCTTGGCCTTAGGAATCTCTCGAATAGTACCCACAAAGTAGTTACTGGTGGCCCACCGAACAAGGCACAAAGTAAAAAGCAACAGTAAGCGGAATTTGCAGGAAAGGTGGAACGTCAGGTTGAAGCCGGTGTCTTTTATGAGTAGTAATGTCTCTCTCCGCTTCACTGCAGGCAAGGGAGCTTCAGGTTAAACTTTTCCAGTCTGATGGTGAACTTGCTGACAGCTGAAGGTGCAATGCCTGCTGTTGCTCAGTAGTTCTGCTCCAAGGATCTTTGCCTTGGAATGTTCCCACTCTGAATAAAAGATCTTCAAAGTGATGGTCAGTTCTCAAATCATCTGCATCATCTCTGGCAGCAGAGGCAGCACTGCCCGTACCTGAGCACTGCCTCCCACCCAGCTCGGCCTCTGCAGGCCCCCGGCCCGGCCCACTGCTCGGGCTGAGGCCCCACACCTGCCCAGCCCCAGCCCGGCGACTGACCCAGCCACTGCCCAGCCATCCCAGCGCGGTGCTGGCATCTCCAGAATTGCGCATCTCCTCTTTGGTTTACTTTTGCTTTCTCCTTCTAAAATGCCTTGATTTGAAAGTTTAACTCTTTCTCGATTAATAATAAACAAGTTTAAAGTTATGAATTCTCTTCATGACTTTAGAAGTATCCCATGGTTTCCACGCATTGTGATTTTAATATTGTTATTGTCTACATTAGTTTCAGTTCTTGATTTGAATTTTTCTTGACCGAATTGAGAAAAGCTTTCAAAATTTTTTCGTGGTAGAGCTCTTTGTTTTTTATTTTCATTAATTTTCACAGGTAAGCTAATGTCTCCTGCTGTAATCACATTTCTGTCCACTTCCTACATTTGTTGAAGTTGTTGCCATATGGATTTAGGTGCTATGTTATTTGCTGTAAAAACATTTATGATAAATAGATCTTCACTGTGTGTACCGTTTATTTTGGTATGGAGACCATTGTTGTCTATTTTTCTTTCTACCAAAGTGGAAAACTTTCCCTATTGCATAGCTAGGCCTTTTCTTCGTATTACAATATATTCTAATTTTTCTCCCATTTTGTGCCTGTCCATCATCAAAAAACCCACATCTCATAATAAACAGATGAATTCATAACTTCTACATCTTTGTTACCAGACCTAGAATGCCAGGTTCTTTGGGAGTCAATGTCATGGAAATGAACACTGAATCCAGTATACAGTTGAGGGAGTGAGGTTTACTGAG
The DNA here is from genome assembly GCF_000696425.1 of Galeopterus variegatus. Classification (NCBI taxonomy): domain Eukaryota; kingdom Metazoa; phylum Chordata; class Mammalia; order Dermoptera; family Cynocephalidae; genus Galeopterus; species Galeopterus variegatus. Next base: position 14,597 of record NW_007735093.1, read on the forward strand.
AGATAGCTTGTGCATGAGGGGGTCAACTGGAAAGGGAGGTGTTGCTTTCCGAGTGTTCAGTGCGAGGAGTTTCTACAGGCAAAAGAGCTGGGCAGGGGGCTTGGGAAAAAGGGCGAGGTCTCTGGTCTCATCATTGGGGTCTTCATCAGTTGGTCACAAGGTCTTCTATTTTCAGCCTCAGCAGGTGGGAGGCTGATGGTTATCCTCCTCATTGTTTTCTTGAGGACTGCAAAAGAACGCTTATGAAAAGGGGTTAAGCAACCTTGAGTAATGATATGTTTGTGGGAAGGGGACATACCTGTGTCTTTAGGGCTTATCTTTAATCCCTGCCCACCCTGGTGTTTCCTGCAACAAGATGTGTTCTGTTGCCGCTGGGGTCTCTGCTGCATTTCCAGCACGTACACTACCGCTGGATTCTTGGTGTGGACAACAAAATGGAGTCTCTCTTGTCAGCCCTATCCTTTCTCCCGGCTCATCTTGACCTACAGCTTCAATTACACTGTTAGCATTCCAGATGTCTCAGGGCCTTTCCTAGCACAAAGAAAAACGTAGAATTTGGGGGACTATACTCCCAATAAAACCAACCAACCAATCAAATGTACGGATTTATAACTTGGACAACACAGAGAGCAGAAGGGGGCTGCTAGACCCTAGAGTTTTTATTAAAGAATCACCTGGGGAGTTGGTAAAAAAGACTCAGGTTCCTGGACTCTGATCTCAGAGATCCTGTATCTTAAGATGGTAAGGGTCCAGTGGAGACAAAAAGGAAATTTCAAATAAGCACTCCATGTGATGTTGCTGAAGATGGCCTGTGGACGCCCTTAGAAAAGGAAAGGCCTCTGGCTAAAAAGTAAATGCAGAAATCCAGAGGATGCATAAAAATTGTCTATTCCTCTTTTTCCATGGGTTCCATAAAAGGACATCTCTGCATGGAGCTACTAGGAGAACAATGCTATTGCCACACACACACTGATTCTAGATCTTCTCTTGCTCTCTGCAAACACCTAGCATCCTTTCTTTTCTCCAAGATACCACTTACCTTACCCTGTATTTTGCTATTGAAGTATAGCCCTAACGGAGAGGCAGAAAACAGGACTGTCTTCCATGCAGTTTGTACGTTATTTCCTCAGGAGTGAAACACTTACCTCAGGGATACGTATTAACTATTGCAGGAAACTTGGGGTCATATTGGCTATTTTAGCATAACTAATTAGCTTTAGGTGGATAGTTTCTGTTTTTTGCTTTTGTTTTTTTCTTCCAGAGAGAGACTTTCAGTTTACTGCTGACAAGAGTGCTGCTGTCTGTCCTTCCCTCCCTCCCTCTTCCCCTTCTTATCTTGCTCTTTGTATTGATTTCCTGGGGCTGCTGCAACAAAGTACCATCAAGTGAGTGGCTTAACAATAGAAGTTTATTGTTTTACAGTTTGGGAGACTGGAGGTCTGAGATTAAGGTGTTGGCAGGTTGGTGCCTTCTGAGGCTGTGAGGGAGAATCTGTCCCATGCCTGTCCCCCAGCTCCCGGTGTTGGCTGGCGACCTCTGGCCTTCCGTGGGTTGGAGATGCATCCCCCAATCTCTGCCTCTATCTTTGCATGGCGTTCTCCCAGTGCATGTGTCTAAATTTTCCCCTTTTAAAAATGACACAGTTGTATTGGGTTAGGGCCCATCCCAACAACCTCATATTAAATTGATCATCTTCAAAACAAACAAACAAACAAACAAAAAACTTTATTTCCAAATAAGTTCACATTCACAGGTGCCAGGGGTTAGGACTTCCACATATTTTGAGGAGACACAATTCAACCCATTACCCTCCCCTCCTTCTGGCAGCACAACTGTCGCTTCCCACTGCTATTACTAACAGTACTTTATATCTCTCATCTTCCTTTGACTATTTGTTTGATTTTGCCTCTTCACTTATGTACTGGTACCTCTTTCATAGGATGGTCAACCAGCCAGTGAATTATTTACTTCTATTTACTTTCTAAATATTATTATAACTGTAAAATCCATACATTGTGAAATTATGAAAACAATAAACTATACAAAAGAAAATAAAACTTACCCATAATACCACCAAGTGGATAAGAGATAACAGTACCATAAATGAACAGTAATTCACTGAATTTAAGACATTATTGATTTTAGATAAATCCTAATTTAAAAATGTGAAAAGATGTGTATTTTGTAATCAATAAAATACAATATATATGCACACATATACATAGCTGGAACCATAAAATTCCATAAGAATGTCCCAAATTCCAAAAACCAATTTTTTTGTATTCCCACCAGTTTTTCTAAGCATTAGCTCAAGTATTTTCCCAAGATATTATATATATTTTTAAAAATATGTTTAGTGACTGTATTTCTTGTAGTGTAATAATTTAACATTTATGTGTTTTCCATTTTTTTGCTATTTTGAATTACACCGAAATGAATGTCATTATATATATTTTATGTAATCCTTGATGATTTACTTGGAATATATTCTAGAACTGCAGCTACTGAATCAAGAGGTATAAAATTTTAAAATGCTCTTTATAATATTGCCAAATTTTTCTTCAGAGAATTTCTTATAATTTATATTCCCGTTGTTCATATAGATAACCCCAGTGGAAAGTTTATAATTGCTGCATTTTTTCTTTCTCTTTTTTCTCTCCTTCTTGCATCTCTCTCCTTCTCCTTTTTTCCCTCCTTCCCTTCCTTCCTCCCCCCCACTTTTTTCCCTCTTTCTTGTTCTTGCTAATTTGATATACAAAAATGGCCCATTGTTTTGTTAGGTATTTTTTAATTAAAGGCAATTATGAAATCTTTATTTTTAATTTCTGGCTTCTCAGCCACTTAAATTTCATCTTTGGTGGATTGTTAATATTGTTTATCTTTTTACATATTTTAAACAATGTTCACATTGATTATTTGACCACTTTAAATATTAAATATTTATTTTATTTATTGCAAATACTTTTTTTCTAGTTTGCTAGTTGTTTCAATTTTGTTGATGGTATTTTTGACATGCTAAAGTATTAAATTCTTACCTAGTCATTACATTTATTTTTTATTTCAACTTTTTTAATCTTGAAAAATGGCTTGTCAATTATTTACCAGAGCCTCAACAAGGCTCAATGGAATGAGGTTAAACTTAAACAATTAAACAAAAACATTTTCTAAAGGTAATACATAGCATTTATTGAAAGCTTTCTACTGTCAGACCCATGACAAGTGCTTTAAACTATCCTCACAACAACCTTGAATGGTCATCTTCAATGTACAGGTGAAGAAAGTTGAGTTTGGAAAGGTTAGCAGATTTTCCTAGGGCACAGAGTATTAAGGGCCAGGGTTAAATCCAGAATTTTCTGAATATAAAGCTGGCATTTTGAACCATTCTGCTGTATCTCTGCTAAAAGTTAGGTGTGAGCCAAAAGTTCAAGTAATGAAAACTTTAAAAATATTATCTTCGTATTTAAATGATCAAAAATCAATTTTGTTTTCTATCATGCATTTATTTAATAAACACTGTATTTGTTGAAATCTGAAGTACACTAAGCACTGTGGTAGGTGCTGGTGATACAGAGAAAAACAAAGTACATTCACTCTTGGGAAATGTTTCAGAGTGAAGCAAATAAAATCAGATAAACTGATAATTACCTAACATGTGCTATGCCCAAAGCACTCAGAAAACGGAGGAATTGGCTCTGTGTATATGTCTTGCCCTGAACTTCATAGACATTCTTCTCTTAGTGTCTGAAAATCTATGTCACTCTTAAGACAAATCTACTCCAGAAATTGAGATTACCTTAGCCACATGGCTACAAGCCTTTGTGCAGTCCCAGACACTGGCTTCTTATCTGCACATAAACTTTGGTTGCTTGCTCTTTACTCCCTCTTCTCTCAGTATAAACTCACTTTCCTGAGCAATAATCTGCTGTGTGCCTTTTAACAGGAACAGAGCAGGCAGTTTGGAATAGAGGATGTTTCTTGTGTTCCCAAGTGAACCTTTATAAGGTCAGTCTATGTAGGCTCCAGTGGTCACATTAAAAAAATACTGCCCTTTTTGGAACCTGTTTGCTTTTTGCCCTCCACTTGAGTTACGTATCCACTTCTTTCAGAGGCTCCAGCTAGTGGCTGGTAAACTTCCTTCCTAATAGTTAAAACACTCTATTTTTTTTTTTCCTTTTTGTATTTTTTTACTGACCAGTAACGGGATTGCAACCCTCGGTGTCGCGCCTGCACCGCGCTCAGCCAGTGAGCGGGAACCGGTCTCCACATGGGATCCGAACCCTCGGCGGGAGCGCCGCCACGCTCCCAAGTGGCGCACTCTCCAGTGCGCCACCGGGCCGGCCCAAAACACTCTATTTTTTAACAACATTGTGTAGTATAGAGTGATTTCATATCAATTAATGGCACCACAGGTTGGTGCTACCTTAAAGGCCCCTTGTTCTAATCACTTGTCTATTCTCAACTCTCCAGAGAGGGATGTGGTGTAGAGATTAAGGGCACAGATGTAGATTTGATTTCTGATTCCACCACATGCAATCTGTGTGTCTCTGGACGAGCTCCTTGAGCTTGTGAAATCTTAGTTTCCTTAACTATAAAATGGAGGTGACACTAACAGTGCTTAACTCAGAATTTTAGGGGAGGCTGACTCAATAAATAATATAAGAAATATGTATTATTGTCCTAGACAACTGATCTTTTGACATTTAGTTAACAAAAGTTTATTTTTTTTATTTTTTTTTATTTTTTATTTTTTTTGTCTTTTGTCTTTTTTCCGTGTCCGGCAACGGATCGCAACCCTCAGTGTTGCCCCCGTACCGGACCGGGGACCGGCAACGGGATCGCAAGCCTCGGCGTTGCTCCCGCACCTCGCTCAGCCAGTGAGCGGGAGCCGGTCTGTATGTGGGATCCGAACCCTCGGACGGGAGCGCCGCCGCACTTCCCAAGCGGCGCACTATCCAGTGTGCCACCGGGCCGGCCCCTAACAAAAGTTTATTGAGCATTTGCAATGTGCCCACACCAGTTCTAAGTCTAGGTATTCAGCAAAGAATGATAATAACAATAATAACAAAACAGAGAAAGACCCTTTTTGAAGCTTGCATGAGAGTGGAAGAAACAGACACTCCTCAAATAAATATAATTCTATAATATGATTTTAGATAATTATAAGTTCTATGAAGAAAAACTAAGCAGCCTAAAGGGAAAGAAACAGGAGATGCTGTTAGATGAAGACATCAGGGAGGTCTCTTTGAAGGTGACATCTGAGCAGAGACTTGAATAAAGAAAGGGAATAAAATGTGGCTTTCTGAGAGAAGTGCATGGCTTGTGAGTAGTTGTGGAGGGGAGATAATCTAGAAAGGAGAGGAAAATATTTGATTCTTCCATTTTACATTTCCAGCTAAACTTTATTTCTTTGATTATAACTGTGGCTTGAGACTGGCCCTCATGGCAGCTTGTTTTTACATGAGTTACACTCACTGACAAGCTGACTGTGTTGAATGACTGTGGGGAAAATAGGATAATTTAGTCAGGCTCCCTGACATTTCTTGTAAACAAGTTGTGTGTGGGTTGAGTTAGTGTGCATGTGCACCCATGTATCTTTCTAGTTATTGCTTTTGTGTGTTCTTGAGTTTGTGAAGCAGGCAGGCTGGCAGAGCTGGCGTCTAAGTGTCTAACAATAGACTTGACTCTGCTGGCAGCTTCTCAGTTTCAGTTTTTCTTTGGACTTTGCCCGTAGCAGCTGAGTTTCTGAGTTTCTCCTTTGTACTGCCTAACTCTTAGTGTTTTGTGTGCTGAATAAAGATTGTTCCTACTTCAACCAAGGCTCCAAGGACCTTTTTGCTGGTTACCTAGCTCATAGACCTGCATGTGAAGGGTTTGTGAATAGGCTTGAGGGGTCTGTGAGCTCCGGACTCAGCCCTAGCTCAGCAGTGGAAATTTGATCCCAGCTTTTCTTGTGCAGGTATTTTCTTTTTCTTTCTTTTCTTTTCTTTTCTTGAGCTGTCAGTCAAGCAGTCTTTTTAACTTGGGAGCTCAGAATTTGAATGTGGGTAATAAATCAGCTGAGCTATGTAATGGGTATCAGAGATCTCCATTTTACTTCGCAAATAATTGCAAGACTGAACCACATCTTAAATGTGATAATAACGTACTGTGTAAAAGTGACTTCCCACAATAGGTAATAATGTATTATAGGCAGATTTGTTTCCTTTATTTTTACCATAGGTTTTTCTGATTTAAAAGTTAAAGGAAATGTTGATTAAGTGCCTTTCATGTACCAGGCACTTTATATATGTGTCTCATTTAATGTTCACAATAACCCTAAAAGATAGGAATTATATCCTCATTTTACAAATGAGGAAAGGAGGCTCAGAGAGGTTAAGTAACTTGTGCAAGATTGCATAGTTAATAAGCAGCAGAACTAGCACTGAAACCCAGGTCATTTGTAACTCCAAAGCCTGTGAATTTCCACTCTCACAACATTGCTTCCCTCAGGCAGGGAGTTTTAACCAAATTAGCCAGCAGGACATTTTCCTCTGAACTTAAAATAAATAACGTCTCCCAAGGAGGTTCCTCAAGTCTTCATATTATATGGAGGGTAAAAGAAGATGGAATTTGGAGTGTTTGATAGGCAGCTATTTTATAAGTTAATTTTGAGGGGAGTTCATGACATTGAAGAGAAGTGTCAATCCAATAATAATTGTCACACCCCAGAGAAGTCCTCTCTTGAAAGATAAAGGCTGACTCCATGTCACAAGCATGTGCGCATGCTGTTTTCCCTTTTCCCAACCCAGCTCTGCATTCCTTAAACTTGAATGAGGAGCCACACAGAAGAGCATATTGAGGATATTATTCTGTAGGAGGAACTATCATAGGTTAGCTTGGCTATTGGCAGAATCTAAATTTGAATATGCAAATTAAATATAAATATGTTTAACGCCTCTTGCATAATTTTCGGTTGCTCATTTGCTTCCTATATTCCCATTAGTGAGTAGTGTCATTTCCTGAACAGTGGCTTAAACTAGAAACACAGGTGTTATCCTGGATTTCTTCATCTCCTGAATCCTTGTATATTAAATAGTCACCAAATCCTGCCAAGTCCTATTTCTTAAATCCAGAACCTCTGTATACCTTAAGTTCAGAGTTAAGACCCCAAACTAGCCACTTAGTAGCAAGTTAATGAACTTCTTTGTGTATTCATTTACTTATCTTTAAAGGATACTGTATTAGTTTCCTGTGGTTTCGGTACCAAATTGCCATAATCTTGGCGGCTTAAAACAACACAGAGTTGTTATCTTATGGTTCTGGAGGTCAGAAATCTGAAATAGGTCTCACTGGGATAAAATCAAGATAGGGCTGTGTTTCTTTTGGAGGTTCTATGGGAGACTGCATTTTTCTTGCTTTTCTATTTCTAGCGGCTACCTGCATTCCTTGGTTTGTGGTCCTCTTCTTTCTTTAATGCCAGCAGTGGCCAGTTGAACCTCCTTTTGTTTCATTCATCCACTTTAAGGAGACTTATGGTTACATTGGGCCTATGTGGATAACTCAGGATACCCTCCTTAGCTTAAGGTCAGATGATAAGCAACCTTAATTTCATCTGCAACCTTAATTCTCCTTTGCCATATTCACAAGTTCCAGGAATCAGGACATGGACATCTTTAGGGGGCATTATTCTGCCTATCATAGGTACCTATCTCATAGGGCTATTGAGAGGATTCAATGAGATAAGCCTATAAAGCACTTTGCAGAAGGCTTAGCATGATGTAAATACTCAATAACTGTTAGCCTTATTGGTGTGATTATTAGCTTGTGTCTTCAGTCTTTCCCTCACTATCTCCCAGACTACTCTTCATATTGAACTCAGAGTGATATTTTCAAGAATCTAATCTCATCACACTCTTCCCATCTTCAGTTCTTACTTTGGGCCCCCTTCTGTTCTCCTGCTACCCTATTTTCTATATATCAACTTACTATTCTCTAATTGTTGATTTGCCTAACTTCTACCAGAATGTACTCACAAGTGATTGTGTCAGTGTGGTCCATGAACCAGCAATGATGGCATCACTGGTAGCCTACTGGTAATGCAGAATCTAACCACTCTTCCCATTAAATGAATCAGAATCTGCATTTTAACAAGATCCCCAAGTGATTCACACGTACATTAAAGTTTGAGAAGAACTGTTCTGGATGGTATGCATGGTATGTAGTAGGTGCTCAATAAGTGTATATTGAAGAAAATAATAAATACCAGGCACTTGTATTAGGTACAAGAAGTACATAAATAACAGCCATGATTTCCCACAGCTCTTTGTATGTATCCTGCTCTCACATTTCTTCACATCTTCTTGTAGCCTATATGAAGGTCATCTTGGAATGGTTTGAAGGTGGGAGATTAAGCTCCTCCAGAAGTTTAATTATATGGGGGGCATCATAGAGTGCAGCTAGGAAAGGATTTTTGTCTGTTTTGCTTACCACCTCATCCCAGCACCTGGGATAATGCCTTGTACATAGCAGATGCTCCCTAAATATTATTGAATGAGTGATTTCATGTGTGTTTTTCCCCAGTGGGATCGCCACCCTAATGCGGGAACCATTTTAAGCTCAAATCCATTCATGAAAGTACTCTTTCCACCCAAAGAAACGGGATATACCATATCTTTCTCTTTCTTCTACCACAGGAAACTGCTAATCCCTAAGAACACACAGGCAGCTGCTCTGGAAACAAAATGTTCAAACAACAGAGAAAGAGAGAGAAAGCTGTAGTGCTTTGTCACCAAAGAGAGAAGTCATTTGTGGGCCATTAATTCACATAGAAAGCAGGAGAATTCTTCATGGCAAAACTATTGGCAAAGTCTCTGTTATGAAAGTGCCCCTCGAATATATGCTGAAACAGGCCCTACAAGTACAGTTTCTGGTCCAAGCAAACAGTGCAGATTGCAATGGGATGAAAACACCATGAGACTCAGAAGAGTGGACCTGTAGATCTTGAACAATGAAAGAAGATTTGAAATCTGGAGTAACAGAGTCCCACTGGCTAAGGACTTTTGCCAGTCCCTTTGTGATAAGAAATTGGAAGTCATACCAGAACCTTTTCGGTAGATATGAAGCTTGTGTACTGGTGTTGTGTTATAAACTGTGCAAGGTGCTCATTCCATGGTTTGGGCTCAGTCATGATTAGCAAATTGTTTGCTGTTATCAAATAAGCCTTGAGTTAAACAATATCTACAACTACGATTATAAATAGCTATTTGGCCTGGGTGGACCCAAGTGAGAGGTGCTCAAAGCTGCGACATCAGATACCCACGCCCACCCCACACTGGTTTAACAACGTTTATTTTTCTTTAAGAGTGTACCTTGCCATATATCTGCAATGCTGCAATGCTGTTCTCTGCCTACAATGCACTCTCCTGCCTTCCAGCTCTATGTTCACTTTTATACAGCTTTTTAGAGCTAGAATATTGCTATCCTTTCTCAAAGTCTTCCCTGACTCTCCCAAGGAGTTATTTTGTCATGACCTCTTCTGTCCCACAGCCTTTGTACTCATCCCCAATATAAATGAAGTCACTTATCCATCTGCTCTTCTCTCCAGATAAATCGTGAACTACTTTACGTGGAGACTGCATCTGTCCCTCCTTTAATCTCTCCCTGACTCTCAGAAATTGCCAGCACATTGTGGGCACCTGTAAATGTTTGCAGGCATCATTCTCATCACCAGGGGAGGCAGTCAATCTTACCAGTTCTTGGAACATCTTGGTGAAGGAAGGAAGTTGACCTGCTGTGGGCAAATGTCTGGCTTTAATTATTTAGCTGGATAAAGACTGTGATTGTTTCTGCTTGGTAGCTGCTATATTTGTATAGGAGAGATCAATCTGCTGATAAATCAGCCTGGTTAGAAGAAAGATAATGTTCTAATTTCTCAATGAATATGACCATAGTTATGCCCTACCTGGTGACCTAGTTGCCAAATGTTTTGTGTAAGCTAATAGTATTGCAATACTCTGGCTTTTAAAATTTATTTTCATTGTTATTATTATTAAATCATTTGGCTTTTTATCACTAAAAGGACTTCATCTGGAATAAAGGACCAACTGAAAATAAACAAAATTCTACCTTTACAAAGGCATTTGGTTTCGCTGTTTTGAAGACATGCCAATAACAAACTACACATTGAACTAAGGGTATATGTTTCCCCCTCCTTCCCTTCTTTTCTCCCTTTCTCTTTCTCAAATATTATTGAGAACTTACATTTTGACAGGTCCTGTTTTAGGCATAAGAGATACAAAATGAAAGAGCCATAGCCCCCTGCCCACAGTTGCATTCTTTCTTGGGCTTTTTATTTGCAAAAAAAAGGAAAGAGAGAAGAGAGAGAGTCTTTGAAATTTGTAAAAAACGAATTGAGAGCATGAGTTGGCAGCTAGTGATTAGCTTTGCACCAGTTGAGACAGGAAGCACTTAGAAGGGTAAAAGATCTCATCGGATAGTAAAATTCATTATTTAATTGCCTTAAGTCCATATTGTATTAGTTGCCCTTACTATATTGTATGGTCACCGAGGAAGGAGATGCTAACTGGGCAAAGGAAGAAAAAAAGTTTTATTAGCATGCAGAAAGCAGACCTGCCGGGCTGAGCCAAAAAATGGCATCAGCGCCAAGAGGCAGTTGGGTGTCTTCTTTTATAGGGCTAAGATTGGCATCTGGCCTAGCCTGGGAAGATGGTCACAATGCTCCATTCTGGGTGCAGCTTGCTCATGGGAACAGAGACTTAGGGAGAAAGAAACCTTGGCCTAAGGAGAGAAATAGTTACGATGTTACACTCTGGGTACAGCCTGCTCAGCCTGCTCAAGGGAACAGAGACTTAAGCAGAAAGAAACTTAGAGGAATGAAACTGAAGGGTGGGAGCTTTCTAAAAGTCAGTCTCAGTTCCAGGGATCTAACAACTATGTTCATACTGTATCAGAGTTTGGCCCCTGCCCTTGGGAACTTCTTCATTAAAATTATATCTTTTATGGGAATCTAAGTTCTTGGCCAACATGATGTAAGACTAGCATTATTATCTCCATAGATATGCTGGAAGAAACAAGTTTCTAAGTCTGACTTGCTAGTCTAGACCAATAATTCGCAAAGTGTGATCCCCAGGCAAGCAGCATTATTGTCATCTGGTGTCTGGCTACGACAAGGGCTACTGCGAGGCCTGGAATCCTCACACAGCGCCAATTGTCTAGCTCTTAATCCTGTTCGTGACACCAGTTGTAAAGCTAGGTGACCATGCTAGTTGTCGCGGCTCTTTTACCTGCTGGTAATCCTGCACTGACTGGGCTGATGGTTGAGCTAGGGCTGGGTCTGGAGCTCCCAGACCCCTCAAGCCCGTTCACAGACTGGGTCACAAACCCTTCACATACCAGGCTGGGTCCCCAGACCCCTCCACTCAGGTCTGTATGCTAGGTAACCGGCCATGTGGTCCTTGGAAGCTGCAGGTCTGGAAAAAACATGGCCGTGCAGGGCGGGCACCTGAGGCAGTAAAGCACTAGCCAAAGTGGTGCTGCCTTGCAGGCGCATTCACTCCACCCACACAATGTTTACTGAATCACCCTGAACTGGCTCCAAGGTGAGGGGAGCCTGATCAAAATATTCTATTTTCCCAGCACCGGGGAACTTTTTAAAAAGGCAAATTCTTAGGCCCTAACACAGAGCTACTGAATCTGAAACTTTGGGGGTGGGGTAGGGCAGCAGTCTGTGCTTTCACAGGCTCTCTCTGTGGTTCTGATGCATGCCCAAGTGTGATTGGGGACCACTGTGCCAGTCTAGACCTCTGGTATTTACAGTGTGGTCCCTGGGCCCGCAGCAGCAGCAGCTTTTGTGAAGCACTACTCTGACTATGTTGTGCCTTGAAGAGCATCGAGCCAGGGCCAGTCTATGACTCCTCCCATCTCAGCTATCAAAGCACAGAAGCATGCATTCCAGTTCCCTCTGTACTGTGTGACACTATCATGAACTGGCATCTTGCAAACTTGGACGGCACTGAGGTTTCTTGCAGAGCAAGCTCTGCTCCTGTCTATAAAGCCCAGGGTGGTACCACTTGAAACATAGTCAGTTTGCCAGTAGTCAACAGATGGCTATTAATATTGTTTATGTCAGGCGTTTCCCTTTCTTAAGATACAATTAAGTTTTCTGTCTGAAGGAGGGGTAATAAAATTTCCAACGTAAGTAGGTCAAACAGATTTGCAAAATAATGAGTAATGGGAAAAATTGGGGATTTCTCATCCTGGTATTACCCTGGCATCAGAAAGGGCCAGCACAGCCAAAGTGATTGATAAGATATTGCAATTTTTCCCTAATGGGTTGGTAAATAGCCATTGTCCCCATGCCTCCCTGGCTGTCTAGCTCTTCCTCTGGGCTCTCTCTAGAGCTTCCCATGTCCCAGCTACCAGAAATCAAAGTATTCTTGCCTGGCATTTTAGGAGCCCCTAGAACCTTTGAATAATGTAGTTTGTGTCTCTTGATTTGTTAGTGCTCTTACCCTTACTGTTGGTCAGATACAGTCAATCCTTACTATTTGCAGATTTCATATATGGGACTATGCTTACTCCATAAAATTTATTTGTAATCACCAAATCGATACTTGTGGTGCTTTGGGGGGGTCACTTGAGGACATGTACAGAATGGAGAAAAATTTGAGTCATCCAGCATGCATGGTCACAAGCCCCAAGAACCCTTAGCCAGCTAGCTCTATCAAACATTCATGAAACAAATAATTTGATCTTATACAGACCGTTCCAGGTAAACAGAACCGTTTAATGAGTTTACCATAACTTTGATGTCTGATCTCATAAAGTATGAATAAGAAAAATCACAGCACAATCTCACTCATTACTATAGAAGCAAAAATGGTGAACAAAAAGTTAGCAAAACAAACTCAGTAGTGTGCATAAAATGTAACAGGAACAAAATAAAATTTTCCCAGAACTGCAAGGATGGCTTAAGATTAGAAAATCTTTTAGTGTAATTCTTCACCTTAATAAACTTATGTTGTCATCTCAATAGATTAAAAAAAAACAACTTTGATGAGCCTTAATAATATTTATAATCTTGAATAAGATGCAAAACTCCTAATGTATCAAGAATAGAAGAAAATTTCTTTAACCGGATAAAGAGTAGCCCCTCAAGCCCCCCAGTGAAGAAGATGTTGTGACCAGGGGCTTGCAGGAACCTAACACTGTATTTCCTCTAGGAATAATAGTTGAGTATTTGCTAATTCAGAATTTGAGATAAATTTATAGAACCTAACTACCGTGAATAACAAGAATTGGTTGTATTTAGAATATTACCTCGGGGATGTGGTTTATAAATATTTTAATGTGGTTCTTTAGCATTGCTGAAAATATAAAGAGTGCCATCATCCCACTTTCCCATTGGATTGTGGCTGTTTCAAAGTACTTACTGGGTGGGAAAGGAGGATGGAATAGTCAGCTCTTGCAGAGATGTATTCTCTGTGCATATGTCTTCATCTTTGCCTTCTCAAGGCAGCATTTACTAAATATTTCTTATGTATGGGTAATTGACTGTTCCTATTCAAGGGGAACCCCATGAACCAGTGATGAAGCTGTGGGAAGGGATTGGAATCAAGTTAGACCCCTGGCCAACGGTCCTTGCAACATTCATGGTTCCTTTTGCTGCAACGTGCATGTGAGGTGCCAAAAGTAGACAATGTTAGCGAGAACATGGAACTTGGTCATAAGAGCACAAAGAATAAATAATTTCTACTCTGTAATCACAGCTGTATTTGAACTGTTGTAGGAGGAGCTGTGGGAAATAGGAGGAAATGCCTGACTTTTCCAGGGGGTTTCATGGAGAAAGAGATATTCGACTTGAGTATTGAAGTAGGAAAAGGAGGTCTGTAGGCAGGCAAGAGGGTGAGGTTAACTGGGGCTTAGCGGGGAGAGAATTACAGATAGAGGGAGGGGAATTAGCAGAGGCATGAAGGTGTGTTCAGTGTGGGTGTGCGTGTGTGTTGGGGAGGCATGTGAGGGGGTTGGGCAGATAAGGGGACAAAATATTGGGGACAGGAGAGGGGAGTGGTGAGTATACCCCATGATCAGGGGTTTGGACTTTACCTCGTTGGCCATGGGAGAACAGTAACAGATTTGAGTTTAGGAAAGGTCATTCTGGCAGCAGTGGGAAAGACATACAGAGCAGGGAGACCCTGTGGTAATATTAGTGCTGGCAATAATCCAGCTCAACCTGCCTCTTGGGAAAAATCTCTGTGCCCTTGGGGCCTCAACAAACAGACCAATATTTGTGGTTTATTTCACTAAATTTAACCATTTCTGACTTGACTGGGCCATAGATCTTTTTGTTGAAATGCAAAGTATGATTCAGTAGGTCTGGGTGGGGTCCCAGTCTCTGTAGTTCCATAGAGCAGCCTGGTGATGTCAGTGCTGCCACTCCACATACATATTTTGAGGAGCAAAGCTTCAACTTGTTTGCACACTAGAACAGCCTGGGTTTTTAAAGAATATTGATGTCTGGTGTTACCCCAGAGATTCTGCTGTAATAAGTGTAGGTGGAGGGCGTAGCCTGGGCACCAAGAAGTGTAAAAGTGTCTGAGGTGAAAAACCAGTTTTTCTTTGTTTGGTTGTTTTCAAATTTTCAATCCCTTCATATTTTAAAAAATACATAAAAAAATAAATTAGTATAAAAATAAAATTGAGGGAAAAAAAGACATGCACATACAAGCTCCAATTTAAAAAAATATTATTAGATTTGACAGACATGAAATGACTGTATCAAGCTGCTCTATTTGCTTATGCTCCATTTCTGTATTTTTCTTGTTAGTGACCAGTAACAAACAGTACACCTGCAAAAGCCATTAGACCACCCTCTGAGCAGCATTAGGGGATGCTCATATCTGAAACCTCCAGCCAGGCAAGGTGGGCATATCAGTGTCCCATGAGGGAAGGAGAGATTGCTGCACCCTGGGCTGATTACTGGTGGCGTGATGGCATGAGATTTCCTGCACATTATGTTTCCAGATCCTGTGGTACCTGGGGAGACCTAATAATTGCCTGGTGGTGGTGGCTTTACCTGTCAGCCAAATTATTACTGAAGCAGGGAAACTGTTTTCTTAGCTCCTTGGGTCTTTGCCTGTAAATCTTTTCCTGCCATCAAGGCTTGCTGTAATATAGATACTGGCTTTAAACTTTCTCCTTGAGAGTGGCCCCAGCTACCTTCCTCCACACTATATTTTGCAACAATTCTTGTTATTTTATACACGTTTATTTTCCATGTCTTAAAATGCTAGCTGGAACCCCAGCACGGTGTTGCATAGAAGCAGTGAAAGTGATTGAGGGTCCTTGAGTTGTTTCTGACTTTATAAGAAATGCATTCAGTGTGTTACCACATTTCCTCTTTCTTGGGGGGGTTTGAGGAGCTACTACTTATTAGGTTAAAGAAATTCCCTTCTATTCTTGATATGTTAGGAATTTTTCTTCTTTTAAAAATTATGAATATTATTGAGGTTCATCAAATATATTTTTTTTATTTATTGAGATGATGACATAGTTTATTAAGGTGAAGAATTAAACTAAAAGATTTTCTAATGTTAAGCCATCTTGCATTTCTGAGAAAAATCCATTTTGTTCATGCTATATTTTATGCACATTACTGAATTTGATTTGCTAACTTTTTGTTTAGCAATTTTGCTTCTATAGTAGTGATTGAGTTTGTGCTGCGATTTTTCTTATTTATACTTCATGAGATTGGAATGAAAGTTATGGTGAACTCACTAAATGATTTTCTGCTTACCTGGAAGAGTTTGTGTAAGACTGGAATTATTTATTTCATGAGTGTCTGATAGAGTTTGCTGGTTAAACCCTTGGAGCCTTAAGTTTTTACTGTTGGTAGACTTTTAACTAGTGACTCAAATTCTATAATGGTTTTAGCATTCACTGATTTCTGTAGTGTAAATATTCCCACTATGGCCAATATTGAGCTACCAACAGTTTAACAATAAGCTCACAAAATTCTTTACTACTTAATGACTGGTTCCTGGATTTCGGTATGAGATAGCTTCAGGGTACCCATTTATAGGACTATGTCATCTGGGATTTTTACCGAAATTGCATTTTTTTTCCAGATATATGTCCATTTCATCTGTTTCAAATTTATTGGCATAATATTGTTCATATGATCCTCTTGATATCTTTCAAATCTGCACATCATTTTTAGCTATGTCCTTTTCATTTTTAATATTAGTTTGGGTTTTTTGTTTTTTTGATTAATCATGGTAATAGTTTGTCCTCTGTCTGTCAGTCCTCTCTACTGTATATGTGCTTCATATTGTATTAGTTTCTACTCATCTTTATTTTTTCTTCTGTCCACTCTCTTTGGATTTATTCTGCTACTCTTTTCTTAACTTCTTAAGTTGGATGCTCTGTCAGCAGAGGTCCTGGCAGGAAATAGATGGCATACTCAAAGGGAGGGTTAAGCGAGTTTAATGAGCAGAGTTAAAGGAAACAACAAGAGATAAAATACTGAGAACTAGCAACAGAAGGAAGCCATTATTATACCTAAGTTGATAGTTCAGTAAGGAGGGAGCAGAAAGTAAAAAAACTTTATCTCTCTTCCTTCCTTCTGACATCTTGTCAGTATCACCCGCTGGGTAAATCCCACCAGAAGTTAGCTGTAAAGTCGGTGGGATGATGCAGTCCTTACAGGTAAGCCTCTTCAGGACACAGAACAGGGGAGAGAAGGATACCAAAGGATCTAGAGGGACATACCAGAAGTCATCAACAGAGAGACTTAGTTCGTTTATTTTAGTCTCTCCACCCCCCAGTTTTTGTATTTAAGGCTATATATTTTCCTCTAGGTTCTATTTTAGCTGCATCTCATAAATTGTAAAATGCGGATTCATTATTGTTCATTGCTAAGTATCCTATAATTCTGTTAAGATTTCTTCTATAACCTGTGCGTTATTTAGATGTATGTTTATTTTCAAACATAAGGGGTTTTGTGGTTATCTTTTTGGTATTGATTTCTAACTTATTTACATTGTGATCTGAGATGGTCTGTTTGACAGTAATTCTTGCAACTTTTTTGAGACTTGCTTTCTGGCCTATACTGTTCTCTGTGTGTTTGAAAATACTATGTTTTGAAGTGTTTGGTTGTAGTAGTCTACATACATCTATATTAGTCTCCATTAGATCAAGCTTCTTAATTGTTTATTCAAATCTTATATGTCCTTACTGATTTTTTTCTTGTTGATTTATCAATTACTGAGAAAAGTGTATTAAAGACTGTCATTATGATGGTGGATTTCTTTTCATTTATCTTGCTTGTTGTCAACTTTTGCTAATACATTTGAAAATTATTTTATTAGAAAGATAGAATTCAGTCATTTTTTCTTCTTGAAGGGTTCAATTCTGTAGTATCTACTGACCATCTTATCTTTTGTTTTTCTTTTTGTCTAAAAGTCTATTTTGGTGAACAATAATGTAGCTCTACTGGCCTTATTTTGGTTTATATAATACCGAAATTTCTTTTCATCTTGATTCTTTCATGAAATCACCTTCCTTCTATAGGGGGCATATCCATTCCATTTTCTTTGATGAAACTGTTGGTTCAGCTGTTTGGCATTTGAAATTACCTTTATTTGTTCTTGTTCTTCTGATCATATAATTTTAGGTGAAAATCTATTTACAAAGAGAATTATTTTCCCCTTTACTCATTACCAAGTTTTAAGGTGCAATTTTTCTTGCAATTTCTGGGGGTGGGATAAGGGTATCAGTGAGGGTGGATTGAACCATATAAAATTGTTTCTTTTGTAAGTCAGAAATAATCAAATATTGGCCACCTTTTATGGTCCAACCTAATTGTTTACACTGATGCTCAAATTGGGTGCCTTTGGGGGGATCCCAGCTTGAGATGAAAGGGTTTGCTATAAGATGCTCCACCTTGGGGGGGCCATGGGCTTTGTCCCCTGTCCTCCCTGCTCTGTGAGGCTATGAAAACAGAAAATCAGTCACCTGGCCAGGCAAATGACTTCAAGGTAAGAGCTGAGTTTAGCATTCAGTTTATTTCTTTTAGTTTTTATTTTTGGTCTCAGACCATTCCTTGGTTTCTTGCAAGCTTATCAATGTATTTTTTAAGTATTTCGAATATTTTGGTGGGATAATTAAATTTTCCTTGGGAGCAATAGTCAATATATTCAGTCTGCCATACTCTCTTAAACAGAAGCACATCTTATTGTCTTTTTCTCATACCTTTTTTTTTTTGCTAGTTTTTTTTATTGTAAAATAGTTACAATAAAACATGCATATCTGTGTGGTACAGAATTGAATATCATTACCTGTGTGCAATATGCGATGTTCAAATCAGGATAATTAGTATATTCAACATTATACAATGTAACTGTCTTTTGTGGCCCTTTACCGATTCCTCCATTACTCCCGTCTCCTCTTTTCCATCTCTGATAACTTCTCTTCTCTCCTTTTGAAAGTTCAATGTGATTTACTCAGTGTGAATTATTGTGATTGCTGTATCTTTCTTTCTTCTTTTTTAAATTTATTTGTTTATTTTTTAGCTCCCACTTGTGAGTGAGGACATGCAGTATTTCTTTTTCTGTGCCTGGCTGATTTCACTTCACCTGATTTTCTCTACGTTCATCTATGTTGCTGCAAGTGGCAGTATTTCATTACTTTTTATGGCAAGTAGTATTCCACTGTGTAAATATGACACATTTCCCTTATCCTATCATCCAACACTGGACATTTATGTTGGTTCCAACTATTGTCTATTGTAAATAGAGCTGCTATAAACATGGGGGTACAGGTATCCTTTCAACATCAAAATTTCCATTCCTTTGAGTGTATACCCAACAGTGGGATTGTTGGATCATATGACAGTTCTATTTATAGTTGTTTGAGGAACCTCCATACCATTTTCCATAGTGGCTACTCCAATTTACAGTCCCACCAACAGTGTAGGAGATGATACCCAAACCAACTGGGGTCAGACGGTATCTCAGTGTGGTTTTCATCTGCATTTCCCTGATGCTGAGTGATGCTGCACACTTTTTCATGTGACTGTTGGCCATTTGTATATCTTTCTTTGAGAAATACCTATTCACTCTTTTGCCCATTTTTAAATTGGATTATTGGTTTTTTACTGTTAAGTTGTTTGAATTCCTTGTATATTCTGGATATTAATTCCTTGTTGGTTGCATAGTTTGCAAATATTTTCTCCCACTCTGCAGGTTGTCTTTTTGCTCTATTAATTTTTTCTTTTTCTGAGGAAAAAGTTTTTAGTTTGATATAATCCCATTTGTTTATTTTTCTTTTTGTTGCCTGTGCTTTGGGTTCATATTCATAAAGTTTTGCCTAGTCCTGGTTTCTAAAGTTGTTTCCCTATGTTTTCTTTCAGGAGTTTTATAGTTTCAAGTCTTATATATAAGTTTAGTTGATTTTAGTATATGGCACAGGTATGGGTCTGGTTTCATTCTTCTACATATGCATGTCTAGTTTTTTCAGAGCCATGTATTGAAGAGATGGTCTTTTCTCTAATGTATGTTATTGGTGCCTTTGCTGAAAATAAATTGACTGTAAGTTTGTGGGTTAATTTCTGGGTTCTCTATTGTGTTCCATTGGTCTGAGTGTCTGTTTTTATGCCAGTACCATGCTGTTTTGGTTATTATAGCTTTGTTTTATGCCAGTACCATGCTGTTGTGGGTTAATTTCTGGGTTCTCTATTGTGTTCCATTGGTCTGAGTGTCTGTTTTTATGCCAGTACCATGCTGTTTTGGTTATTATAGCTTTGCAGTATTATTTGAAGTCAGGTAGTGTTATATCTCTGGTTTTATTTTTTTTGCTCTGGATTTCTTTGAGTATTAAAGGTCTTTTGTTGTTCCATATGAATGTTAAGATTATTTTTTATATTTCTGTGAAGATTGTCATTAGTATTTTGATGGGGATTGCATTGAATCTGTAGATTGCTTTGGGTAGTATGGACATTTTTACAATGCTGGTTCTTTCAATCCAAGAACATGGAATGTCTTTTCATCTTTTGTATGTTCTTTAATTTCTTTCAGCAGTCATTTGTTGTTCCTGTTGTAGAGATCTTTCACATCCTTGGTTAAATTGATTCCAATACTTCCAACACTATGTTAAGTAGGAGTGGTGAGAGTGGGCATCCTTGTGTTGTTCCTGTTCAGGATGATACTGGTGGTGGATTTGTTTTGCATGGCTTTTATTGTGTTGAGATACTTTCCTTCTATACCTAATTTTCTGAGAGTCTTTTTCATGAAGGGAAGTTGAATTTTGTTGGATGTTTTTTCTGCATCTATTGAGATAATCATATGGTTGTTGTCATTGAGTTTGGTGATGTGGCATATCACATTTATTGACTTGCATATGGTGAATCATCCTTGCATCACTGGGATGAATCTTACTTGATTGTGGTGTATACTTTTTTTGATGTGTTGTTGTATTCTATTTGATAATAATTTGTTGAGGATTTTTGCATCTATGTCCATCAGAGATATTGGCCTATAGTTTTCTTTTTTTGTCATATCTTTTTCTGGTTTTGGTGTCGGAGTGATGCTGGCTTATAGAATGAATTTGGGAAAATGGCTTCTGTTTCAATTTTTTGAAATAGTTTGAAGAGAATTGGTATTAATTATTCTTTAAAGGTTTGGTAGAATTCAGCAGTAAAACATCTGGTCTTGGGCTTTTCATTGGGAAACTGCTGAGTATTGCTTCTATCTCATTGCTTGTTATTAGTCTGTTCAGGTTTTCTATTTCTTCTTGGTTCAGACTTGGTAATTCGTATGTTTCCAGAAATTTATCCATTTCTTCCAGGTTTTCAAATTTGTTGGTGTACAGTTGTTTATAATAGTCTCTAGTAATTCTTTGTATTTCTGTGGTATTGTTTGTAATGTCTCTTCACGTCTGATTTTTGCTATTTGTGTGTTCTCCCTTCTTTTTTTAGTTAGCATAGCTAATCGTTTGTCTACTTTGTTAATCTTCTTGAAAAACCAACTTTTTGTTTCATTGATCTTTTGTTTCTTTTCTTTGTTTCTGTTTCACTTATTTGTGCTCTGATCTTAATTATTTCTTTCCATCTACTAATTTTGGGATTGGATTGTTTTCTTTTTCTGGTTCTTTGAGGTGTCATGTTAGGTTGTTTATCTGAAATCTTTCTATTCTTTTGATGTAAGCATTTATTGTAATAGAGTTACCTTTAGTACTGTTTTTGCAGTGTCCCACAGGTTTTGGTATGATGTGTCTTTATTTTCATTTAGTTTTGAGAAGTTTTTTGATTTCTTGTTCAGGAGCATGTTCTATAAATTCTGTATGTTTGCATAGTTTCCAGAGTTTTGCTTGCTATTGATTTCTTGTTTTAATCTGTTGTGGTCTGAAAAGATACTTGAAATGATTTAATTTTTAAAAATTTGTTGAGACTTGATTAGTAACCTAACATGTGGTCTATCCTGGAGAATGTTCCATGCACTGATGAGAAGAATGTATTATTCTCTGGTTGTTGGATGAAATGTTCTGTAGATAACTTCCAAGTCCAATTTGTCTAATGTGCACTTTAAATCCTGTGTTTCTCTGTTGATCTGTTGCCTAGATGATCTGTCCAATGTTGAGAGATTGGTATTTGGGTCCCCAACTATTACTGTATTTGGGTTTATCTCTTTCCTTAGATCTAATAGTGTTTGCTTTATGTATCTGTGTTCTCTGATGTTGGGTGCATATATATTTATGATTGTTACGTCTTCTTGCTGAATAAAGCTCTTTATCATTATATAATGGCCTTCTTTGTCTCTTTTTATAGTTTTTGGTTTAATGTCTATTTTATCTGATGTAATAATAGCTATATCTGCTCAATTTTGCTTTCCATTTGCATGGTATATCTTTTTCTATCCCTTCACTGTTAGTCTGTATGTGTCTTTACAGGTGAAGTGAGTCTCTTGTAGACAGCATATGGTTTGGTCTATTTTTTTAAATCCAATCAGCCAGTGTTTGTCTTTTCAGTGGGGAATTTACTCTATTTACATTTAGGGTTGTTATTGAGAGGTACTGCCTTGTTTCTGACATTTTATTGATTTTTATTTGCATGTTTCAAGTACCTTTTGTTTCTTTCTTTTCCTTTTTATTATTTGTCTTCAGTTTTTGTTGGTTTTTGCAGGTGGTAATGTTCAGTTTCTTTCTCATTCTCTTTTGCATTTTTGTTCTACCAGTGGGTTTTGTTCTTTCTTGTGTATTCATGGTAGTGATTATCATTTTTTTGGATTCCAGATGCAGGACTCCCTTGAGGGTTTCTTGTAGCTGGTTGTGTGGTAATGAACTCCCATAATTTTTATTTGTCTGAGAAAACACTATTTCTCCTTTATTTCTGAAGGATAACCTTCCTGGTTATAGTATTTTTGGCTGGCAGTTTTTTTTCTTTCAGTATTTTGAATATATCATCTCATTCTCTTCTGGCCTGTAGAGTTTCTGTTGAGCAGTCTGCTGTTAGTCTGATGGGGACTTCCTTATAGTTGATTTGAGACTTTTCTCTTGCTGTTTTTAGGATTCTGTCCTTGTCTTTGAATTTTGCCAGTTTGAGTATAATGTGCCTCAGAGAGGATCTTTTTGGATTGGATCGGTTTGGGGATCTTTGAATCTCCTGAATCTGAAGGCCCATGTCTCTCCATATACTTAGAAAGTTTTCTACTATTATTTCATTGAATATGTTCTTAATGTCTGTTCCTTTCTCCTCCCCTTCAGAAATAACCATGAGTCAGATGTTTGTGCATTTAAAGCTGTCTGCTATCTCTTAGACTTTCTTCATTTTTGAAATTCTTTTTTCTTCTTTTATATCTGCCTAAGTTATTTTGAAAAGACTGTGTTCAAGATCAGAAATTATTTCTTCTGTTTGCTCTATACTGTTGTTTAAGCTGTTAGTTGTGTTTTTTATTCTGTTCAATGACTCAATCAGTTCCATGACTTCTGCTACATACTTTTTAAAAGTATTAATGTATTTGTAAATTTCCTTCTTCATATCCTGGATAGTTTTGCTCAGTTCTTTGTGTCATCTGTGTCTTCTTGTATCTCATTGAGTTTCCTTTAGATTTTTACTCGGAAATCCTTTTCAGACATTTCTTTCTTCCTTTCTTTTATTATAAGCATATTATTATTACAAATTATGATTTTTCTTTATGCTATTTACCTAACCTATCCTCCCGGCAAAGCCCCCCACCCCACCCTGCTTTATGGGATCTGGTATTTGAGAGTTACTGTATTCCTTTTGTGGACTCACATTTTCTTTTCTTTTCTTTTTTTTTGTATTTCTCATATCTCTACACTGCTGTCTGGCCATCTGTAGAGCAGTTGCTTCTTCCATTACTCTCCTTCCCTGGACTCTGCTGGTGACCTTCCTTGTCAATGCAGTTGAGTGGTCAGCATCTGCACAGTGGCATTGGCTGCTGCCACTGCTGCTATGGTAGCAGGCTGCCCTTACAGTGATGGTCTTTGTGGTGGTGGCTTTGGCAGGCTGCTCATGTGGCAGTGGTGGCTCCAGTGGCAGTGGGCTTTTCACATGACAATGGGGCTGCCTGGTGGCACTGGTGGTGGCAGTTCCTGTAGCAGTGGCAGTTGCAGCAGCTGCCTGGGTGGCTATGGTGTCCACAGTGGTGGCCTGCACAGCTATGGAGTCTGTAGTGGCAGTGGGATTTCCTCGTGGTGGTGGCAGTGGTTTTGGCTGCTGCAGCTGCCTCCCTGGCATCTATGGTGTCCTTGGTGGCAGTGGAGTTACCCTTGTGGGGGTTGCAGCAGTGCTGGTGGCTGCAACTGCTTCTCTCACATCTGCAGTGTTGGCAGTGGCAGCAGGGTCACCTCGTGAGGATGATAGCAGCACTGGAAGCTGCAGCCATCTCTCTCATGTCTCAGTGTCCTTGGTGGTGTCCTTGGTGGCAACAGCATTATTTCATGGCAGTGGCAGTTGTACCAGTGGGGAAAGTACGGCCATGTCCCTCATGTCTCTACTATGCTTGGTGGCAGTAGGATTTCCTTGTCAGTGTGGCAGTTGGGCCAGGTGCTGCAAGTGCCTCCCTTGTGTCTCAGGGTCCTTGGCTTCAGTGGGGTTAACTTGTGGTGGTGGCAGTGGTAGCAATGGCTGCAGCTGCTTCCCTTGTGTGTGAGAATCTGCAACTGCAGTGACAGGCAACCTGCAGGACTGCTGCTCTGTGGGGAGCAACTCTGCAATGGACGATGGTTCTTGGACTGGACAACGGCTCTGGTGACTGCAGTGGCAGTGGTTGTGGGACTGTTTCTATCTTCCTCTGTGGAGGGAACACATCCTGGGCACCTCTAGCCCACCATCTTACTGGAAGCCCTCTGTTCTCATACTTTTTTTTTGAGATATCATTCACATAGCATACAATTTGCTCTCTTAAAGTGTGCAATCCAGTGGGTTTTAGCATATTCACAAAGAGTTGTAACCGTTACCATTACCTGAATCCAAAACATTTTCATCATGTCCAAAAGAAACACTGGACTCTTTAGCAGTCTCTCCCCATTTCCTCCTCACCACAGCCCTTGACAAGCACTTGTCTATTTTCTGTTTTCATAGATTTGTCTATTCTGCACATTTCATATAAGTGGAATCATATGATATGTGGTCTTTTGTGACTGGCTTCCTTCACTTAGCATGATGTTGCATAGTTCATCTGTGTTGTAGCATGTATCAGTACTTTATTCATTTTATGGTTGAATAATATTCCATTTTATGTGTACATCACGTTTTGTTTATCTGTTCATCAGTTGATGGACTTTCGTGCTTTTTCTTCTTGTTGGCTATTATGAATAACGTTGCTATGAACATTTATATACATGCTTTTGTGTGGGCATACGTCTTTAATGCTCTGGAGTAGATATGTAGGAATGAAATTGCTCACTCACATGTGGTCATGTGAGGGTGTCTCAAGTTCTTAAGATAAGTATCTAAATTCTAAAATTGGACTGCAAAAGTCTGTTCGAGAGCTGATTTGGCCGTGTTCACCTCGCTCCTTCTGGCTTCCTTTCACTCGTTTGACCTTGCCCTCTTATCCACGTACGTGCTCCTCCCTCTGGTGGGAACACTGTTTTCACATCCTCTTTTCACCACATCAACTCCTGCTAATCCCTCAAGTCTCAGCTCATATGCCACTTGCTCAAGGAAGCTTTCTAGACACCCCAGACTAGATCAGCCTCCTGCTTGTATGGCGTCTGCATTGTCTCTTTTCAGTTATTTTGATAGTTATTTTCTTTTTGTAATTTTACATTTTTAAGTAATTATTGGTTTCACATCCTCATTGCTCTCCAGACAGTGAGCTCCATAATGGCACGGAAGATGTCTGCAGTTGTTCCCCATTGTGTCCCTAGCACCTAGAACAGTCTTGGAAATTAGTAAGCTCTCAATAAGCATGATGAATAAATCGATGGAGTGAAAGCTGGTTGTAAAGCGGGGACATTAGCTTGCCAGGGCTACAGTAGCAAAGCACCACACACTGAGTGGCTTAAGCAACAGAAATTTATTTTCTCACAGTTCTGGAGTCTGGAAACCCAAGCATAAGGTATTGGTGGGATTGGTTCCTTCTGGGGCTGCGAGGGGAGGCCTGACTCCTGGGCTTGCAGATGGCATCTCCCCCCTATGTCTTCACACTGTCTTTCTTCTGCATGTCTCTGCATCCAAACTTCCCCTTTTTATAAGGGCAACAGTCATACTGGATTAGGCCCCACACTAATGACATTTTATCTCCACATAGTGCCACATTCTGAGGTACTTGGGGTTAGGACTTTAACATTCGAATTTTGGGGGACACAATTCAACCCATCACAGATGGTTGTAGGCCACTTCTTTAATAACAGCTGGAGTTTGAGGCTGAGAGGGGTGGCACGTTCAAATGTTGTGTGTGTTTTAAAGGAGCAGGAACAGGGTTGGCACCGAGCTGGTAAGTGGTAGATCTAGAACACAGACTCTTTCACCTAAGAGAGGTTTGCCTCTTTCTGTATTTGAATGCTTACCTTTTGCTTTTGTGGGATAATGTAACACTTTGAAATATGAGATTTAAAAATAAAACATACGTTTAAGGAAGTTTTCCTCAATTTCTTACATATTCTGTGAATAAAGGGTTTCAAGGTCATGTATATTTGGGAAACACTTCAGACACTCTTCACTTTCTTGAAGTGTTCTAAGGCACAGTGATGTATTAAAGGCTCTGAGAAATCTCACAGTAAAGTGGCCTTTTCGATTTTATTTAATCCAGTATTTCTCGAATTTATTTTTTACCAAGGAATCCCTTCTTTTTTGTGTAATAACTTATTAACATACTGTATCACTTATCCTTTATTATATGATTTATTTATTTATTTATTTTTTCCTTTTTTGTCTTTTTTACTGACCGGCAACGGGATCGCAACCCTTGGTGTTGCGCCCGCTCCGCGCTCAGCCAGTGAGCGGGAACTGGTCTCCACATGGGATCTGAACCCTCGGCGGGAGCGCCACCACACTCCCAAGCGGCGCACTCTCCAGTGCGCCACCGGGCCGGCCCTTATTATATGATTTATTAACGCACTGTATCATTTCGTCCGATAGGTTTGGGAAATGCTGTCTTTTGTTTTGCTTTTGCTGTTTTTCTGAGGATGGGAGAGAGATGTTATCCCTGGTAACTACCTTTCTGTCTTTCCTCTCCTTTCAGGTGGGTAATTCTCTATCTCTCTCTTCTCATTTACATTTCATCAATGCTTAGACCTGTCACAATTAGTTTTCATAGGAATGGCAAACGCCCAGGCTGTGGCTGCTGTCACAAAAGAGGAGCAGGTGACCTTGTTTATGGGTGCAAGTTTGTTTACAGGGAGCTTCACAGGAAATTTGTAAAGAAATCTTTCTTCATTCTACTGCTGTTAGAAACACCACAAGCCAAACACAAGATCTTCTCTGGGTCTCTAAGTGCTTCAGTGATAATTTGAGCAGTAGTCATGCATCCGTTGCAAGTTTTTTGTTACGATCCCAATACTAAGAGCCTTAACAGTATAAAATGTCACTCTGAGTGGGAGGTTGATTTTAACATGAGAGATGAGAGAGTAAAATCAGATTGATGTTAATTCCTTTAGGGCTAATCCCAAAGACTTTTGGGAGAACTGAGACCAGGCTTATTCTAAGGCATCTGGTGCTTCCCCTGTCCCTCCCACTTGAGACTGAGGAGGAAAATTGCTTGGGGAAACCCCCAGCCAGGCAGCTGTCGCCTTCCTGGAAATGGACAGAACAACAGGTAGGTGAATGCTATTAGACAGCGAGTGAGTCACCACATTTTGGCATCATAAGTCATCATGGTCTGTGGCAGAGCAGCAAGAATCATTTTCTTGCTGGACATCACCTGGACATGACTGCTTGACGTTGACTGTGGGATGACAAAAAGGCTGTGGGCAGAATATGAATTCCCTGGCCTTCAGCCCAGGAGCTCAGTTTCCCTTTGTTTTAGGTCCAAAAATACAGTTCTGACTAGACCCACAAGGAGGTGAGGCCTGGTCTAAAGGATCACAGTTGAGAAGTTCAGGGGAGTTCTGGGGTGAGACCGATGCCAGGAAACAGAGATGTGAACTTGAATGAGCAGCCCTAAAGGGTTCTTTTAGGAAACGGTCTGTCCATTTGGCTTCTGTGATTCTGGGGCTCTTCTGCCTAGAAGTGTGTCCAGCACTCTGCTACGTGCTTTACACGCATGTGTCTTTTAATCTGTAAAATAACTCCAGGATGTGGGTTCTGTAATTATCCTTATTTTACAGATGTTGAAACTGAGGTTCAGAAAGGTAAAACCCCCCGCCCAAGGTCACACATCACTAGGATTCACACGCAGATCAGTCTGATACCTGAACCACCGTGTCGTGCTGCCTAACTGCATGAGTGTGTACAGCATTTTATGCATGGAAATGCACTTCATTTTTACCTCCCACTGTCTCTGTTATTATTGTGTTAGACAAGTTAAGCAGGTATGACTGTTTCACTAGTGCAGAAGAGAAAACTGAGGCACAGAGAGGTGGAGTGACTGGCCCAAGTTCCTGTTGTGACAAGTGATGGGATGAGGCTCTGATCCATGTCTCCTCCAAGTCCAGTTTCTTCCCACCCTCTTGCTGCTCTTTGAAATCTGCTGTTTTCCAGCCCCTGCTTCTTCTCCAGCCTGAATGTGCGGTCAGGGCTTGAGGTCAGCATGAAAATGGAGTCAGAACCTGATTAATTACAGAGAGTACATTGTAAAGCCCTGGGATGGAAAATTGTTATTACTTTTGTTTTTAAACACTAGGCTCACTCCAAAACTTCCCATAAACAACACCCATAATTTTAGTTGAAATACAATTGTTCCACTGACTTATTTCTTAATTAATAATGCTGCTCATTATGAATAACAAAGAAACTTGATGTAATAAAATTTTGACAAAACTATAAATAGGTTGTTTTTACTTTATGATCACTTGTGGGGCTCCCTGGAGTATACGCAAATGGTAGAGGTGAGAGAAACAAGGGCTGGGGAGCAGGAGGAGGGGATATTCAGTGAGGAGTTGAAAGCAAAGAATCGCAGCACTTTGAGTTAAGAGCTACTGAAATGGAGCAGTGGTGTGAATTATTTAAAACAATTCCTTGTGAATTAAATTTTAGAGGTTTACAGGAAAGTTAATAAAAACAAAAATAAAAATCCTGACATTGCCACTTGGTCAAGGTATTCATCTTGTCCTTAACTTCTATGTATATGTACTAATATATATATATATATTTTTAATTTAAAATATTTTACATTTATGGCTGACCTGTGGCTCACTTGGGAGAGTGTGGTGCTGATAACACCAAAGCCATGGATTCAGATTCCTATATAGGGATGGCCGTTTGGCTCACTTGGGAGAGCGTGGAGCTGACATCACCAAGTCAGGGGTTAAGATCCCCTTACCAGTCATTTAAAAAAAAAAAAGTATACATATATATATATATATATATATATTTTACATTTACTTGTACTTATTTATGTTTTTTTAAAATTTTTTTTGTCTTTTTGTCTTTTTTCGTGTCTGGCAACGGGATCGCAACCCTCGGTGTTGCGCCCGCACCTCGCTCAGCCAGTGAGCGGGAACTGGTCTGTATGTGGGATCTGAACCCTCGGTGGGAGCGCCGCCGCGCTCTCAAGCGGCTCACTGTAGCAGTGCGCCACCGGGCCGGCCCTTGTACTTATTTATGGAGTACAGTGTGTTGTTTCAATACACACGTATACTGCATAATGATTCTCTTAGGGTAGATAGCATAGTTTTATACATGTGGGGGCCCAGAAAGTGATACCCCAAAGTGAAGGCCTCAGAAGGAGCCTCTCAAAAGCAAAGATTTACTCTGACTTTGTCCTGCCCTCCTGTCTCTCAGCCTCATCTCCCCTGAGGCAAGCCATATAGAAACTAGAATCCTTCTCCCCCGAGCATAGATATGCTCTAATCTTCCTCCCTGCCTCCCTATCTTGGAGCTGTACATAAAGAAATTCTCTGACTTACCTTGTCTGATTATAGGTCATAAGACTCCCTTTCTAGAAAGGGTTCTGCCCCATATCCTGCAGGAATAAATGCTACAAGGCCAAGAAAAATCCAAAAAGGCAGGCCTTTCTGGGTTTCCCCACTCAGTCTACAAGCATTAGATCACACGTTTCTTGTCTGATCACATTTCTACATGGCTGTGCCTGTTTCATAGAAACTAAGCATAAACATGGACAATTTCCCTATATTGTTGGGGTCTTCATTCTGAAGGCTCCCATGTCATGTAAAACTATGATCAGATAAAATTCATTATGCCTTTTCTTCAAATTAATCTGTGTTTATCAGGTGATTTTTCAAAGAACCTTTATGGGGTTGAAGGGTATGTTTTCCCTGGGCCCCTACATACCCATTAGTTTACCACTTTTCCTCCTCTTTCACATCCCCTCCCTGCCCCACCCCCAGCCTCTGGTGACCATTATTTTACTCTCTACTTCTATAAGAACCATTTTTTTTAATGCAAAAATATTTACAGATGACATGATATGATGTTTGAGATTTGATTCAAAATAACCCAGTAGGTGAGATAAGTGGATGGGGTAAACAGGATTGTCCACTTGATAACTGTTGACACTGAGTGATGGGTACATGGAGTTTATTATAAAGTTCTCTCTAGTTTTGCATTTGTTTGAAATTTCCGTAGTACAAAGATTTTTATTTTTTAAAAGAAACTTTATTTCTTATATCCAACTAGTGCCACCTATGGGTCATCCATAGGAACTGTCTTCTAAGAAAGGAAAACTTGCCCAACCTCTAAAAAGCATGCGCAGCGTTACGGAGACGTGCGATGCTTGGCTACTCGGTTACTTTAAAGGACTAAACTTTGGACATTTGACCAGACTGCTCTTACTTTTGGAGTCACAGGGCTGGGAATTGTATGAAATATGAGTTTTTCAGGTCTCACTCATAGACATAGAGCTTAGCACAAGATCTTGTCTGTCATACCCAGTAAATGCATGAATAAAATAATCAGTGATTCCCCGAACAAAGCAATTTTTTCAGAAATGGATCATATTGCAAAGTTCATGAGGTCTAGGTTATGAAGTGTTGATTCAGTTAGTGTAGTTATGATTTATTCATCTGTAGAAACAAATAACATACAAGAGCCTTTTTTTTTTTTTTTGCAGGGACCTTAGCCCTTAGCAATCAACAGTTTGGAGGGTCACAGAACCTCTAGCATAACCCTGACATTGGGAAATAATAATTTTTGTGAAATCATCTCTGTACTAATGTGTTTCCATAGTTCTTAGGTCACACAGAATCTGTAACAATGATAGTTTTCTGGAGTTCAGAGGTTCACGGGTTGGACTTTTGTTGTATAATGCCTCCTCTTCTGCCCAATTTGCAGATAAAGCACCACTTTACCCAGGAAAGGGATGGGAAGATAACCATTTAATGTCTATTTTCTCCTACATTTTAACCTTTTCTTGTTTACTCCTCACAAGCACTCTGTAACGTGGGTATTTATATCAGTTTGCTAGGGCTGCCAGTAAAGTACCATAGACTGGGGTGGCTTAAACAACAGAAGTTTATTTCCTCACAGTTCTGGAGGCCAGAAGTCCAAGATCAAGGTATCCGTGGGCTTGGTTTCTTCTGAAGGCCTTTCTCCTTGGCTTATAAATGGCCGCTTTCTTCACGTGTCTGCACATGGTCTCCCCTCTGTGTGTTTCTGTGTCCTAATGTCCTCTTCTTATAAGGACACTAGTCCTATTGGATTAGGGCCCACCCCAATGACCTCATTTAATCTTTACCTCTTTAAGGGCCACATTCTGAGGGGCTAAGGGTTATGAATTTGGGGGAAGGGGAGGACACAACTCAGCTCATACCAGTATTTTTTTTTTTTTAAAGATGACCGGTAAGGGGATCTTAACCCTTGGATTGGTGTTGTCAGTACCACGCTCAGCCAGTGAGCTAACCGGCTATCCCTATATAGGATCCGAACCCGTGGCCTTGGTGTTATCAGCACCGCACTCTCCCAAGTGAGCCACAGGCCGGCCCTATACCAGTATTATTATCATTATTCCATTTTTTTTGCCAGTGATGAAGCCAAGACTTGGAGAATTTTAGTATCCTGCCCCAAATCTCCTATCTTGGAAGTGGTACTGTCTGGATTTGAATCCCGATGACTTTCACACTCTTCTCTGTCCCACACTGCATGCTGATGTCCTGTCTGCTCCTTTCTTCAAGCCACGGGACACTCTTCCTGTTTCTGACCTCCTCTTGGCAAAGTTGAACTTCATCCCCTCAGCACCTGCTCTTTGCTGTCTTTGAGAACAACAACTATTTTTGTTGCTGTTGTTTTTACTTTATTAAATGAGCAATTACAAACATACACTGTTTAAATTCAATTGTGTTTATTTCAGTAATAAAGAAAGGATTTTACTGCTCATTTCTCCAGGGAAATAGACATGGGCTAATACAAACGGTAAAGTAGTAATACATTCTTGTCCTGATTTCCCTGTCTGTTGTCCAGATTGCTGCCTTAGCTGGCTCTTCAGGACCCCTGAGACTTCCTATTTTGTACTTTTGTCCTGCAGATGAGCTATTCATCAGTCCCCCCCACCCCCAATTTTCTCTCTCCGTCATGCCATCTCCTTTTGATCTGTTCCTCCTGGAAGATGTCTGTGGTCCATTCCTCACTTATAAGGCTCACTTTGAACAGCCCAGCAGTGGTGAATAAGGAGGTGATTCAAAAGACTCCCCAGTGGTACTTTGCATCTTAGAGGAACCCCAAATAGGTAGCTCTCATCTCATTTTCAGTCTTCTTGGTACAGGAAATCTTTTCTTGCCCATCAATAATAATATTAATAGTGAAACTGCCTGCTCAAGATAGCTGACAGAGTATACATGTTTACCTATCCTCTCTTTGCAAATTCCATTAGAATGAATGAAGAAACATAAAAATAACTTGTATTTCTCCTTTCATATACACTCATTTAATATTCACAACAAATCTGGAGGGTAGCTAGAAATATCTACATTTTTGATAAGGAAGCTAAGACTCAGAGAGTTCAACTAGCTTGTATGAGGCGAAACAGCATATTGGTGGAGGAGCTGGCACCTCAGCCCAGGAGTCCAGAATTGCCTCATTCCGAGCTCTGGTTTGTTGAGGTTATTTTGCTGCGCAAGCCCAGCCAGCTGATCAGGTAGGCTCAGTACCTAATTGCCTTAGAGTTGTTTCTATGGCAAAACCACTTTATATATGATTTAAAACCCAAAGTTCTGGTTTTTTTTTTTTGCATTAGATCTCGATTTATAATGTAGGGTACATCTGATCTCACCCTTCATCCCTCTTGTAACAGAGGCTCTCTCCAGTTTATCAGAATTTTCAGTGGTGTCTCGATAACGTCTGAGACTCATTGAGCTGCTGTCTTCGGTAGCTCTGCATTATATTTAGTATAATGACAGTATCTTTGCTTTGGTTTGGGAGCTAAAATAATAATCCAATTTGATATAAAATTTAAAAAAACTTTTCATCTTACTGGAGTCTAGTTGAAAGCAATGCCAAATGTCCAGTTTCTAAAAGAGATAAGCAGAAGCAGGTGAGGTTACGGAGACTTTGCCTTTGTCCCTTATTTCAAAAAGGTTTGAGAACATGGTTTCAGAATGTCCTAAACAAAATGCCCGATTCAAGAGCAGTGTGTAAAGAGAAAATGCATTCAATCCATGGCTTTACTGACATTATTAAATAAATGTTTAATGACCAAAGGCTGTTTAGGAGAAAACTGAGCGTGAATCCTTATACTGGCTGAGGCAAGCCACTTACATCTGTACATAGCAGATATGAGCGGATTCTACAAATCAAACCAAATCAAGCTAAACAAACACAAAACCAATACATAAATCTGAGAATTTGAGAGCTGTCAAATAAGGTGGTACCCTGCAAGATGTAGCTGATAGCTGAAGGATTTGAAGATGCTAACACTTAAAAATAACAATTTTTCTTATTTGTTCTATGTTTTTCATGGAAAATTTCCTATTTGCTTACATTTATTATACAATTGGGGAATAACGCTACTTATTACTTTACTATATGATGTAATCACTGCTACTTTTGGTTGCATTCTCTACCATTCTCTATTTCTTGTTCTCTGAATGTATATGGGCATACACAGATTAACACACATGTACCATGGGCACCACACGTACACACACACTTACCTGTGTATTTTCAGGATTATGTTGTACATGCTATCTTGTAAGCTGTCTTTTTTTTCCTGTTTAATGTATAGTGAGTTTATTTCCATAGTAATGAATAGACATATCCATTAAAAGGTGCCGTGTTCTCAAGGCCAATTCACAAGCACACAGGCTACTGTGAAAGGCGAGGTCCATATTACTACTGAATTTCCCTTCAGCAATACCCATTGCTCCTTTAAATTTGATTTATTACGTACAGTTTATCATTTCCAGATCAGTGTGCAGGGTTTAGATAGCTAGTTGATAGAGAAGTGTAGGCATGTCCTGTTTGGGCACGGGATGAATGCCTGGAACTGGGAGGCCAACCAAATGAGCAAGATGTGGGGCTGGTATAGCATAACCTCACTGGAGACACTTTCCTGTACTTGCTCTGGTAACTACCTCAGGTTCTTTTCAAATCTCTTAAAATTAGGACATACCTCTGGCCAAAGTTCCTTTAGGCTACTATTCCCCTATTATGGTGATTCCTCCCAAGCTGCAGTAATGATGTCCTGACTAATTCTCAGCAGACACCCTATTTTCTCCGCCATTTCCCTGAAGGCATCTTGAGTTGCTTTAAAACTTGTATTTTAATGTTCAGTGTAATAACTTTCCTTTTGAGTCACTTTCAGCACAATCACTTGCAAACTTTTTCTTAAAATTTATTTTTATTAGCATATTCATTGTTACAAATCATACTTATTCTTTATGCCCCTTATCCAATCTCTCCCCTCCCCACTCCCCCTTCTCCCACCCTCTCCCTGCTCTAATAATCACAGATTTGTTCTCTCCATCTGATAGATTAACTGTCCCTCTGTTGGTTTGTTGCCTAGATGGTCTGTCCAGTAGTGAGACAGGTGTGATCAAGTCCTCCCCTATTGTCATAAATGAGATGCTGCTTCTATTACTCTGGACTGTGCTTTGTGGAGAGAGAGGATGTCTTTTTTTTTTTTTTTTTTTTCTCTGTGGTGCCTCTCTTTGTGTCAATGCAGTTGAGAGTCTGGTGTGCCATCTGCTTGGTGGCTGTGACTGCTGCTACAGAGACTAGCTGCTTTTGCAGCAGCCATGACAATCGCAGTGGCTATGGTGGGCTACCTACACGGAAATCATATTTTTGGTGTGTTCCTTACCTGGTTGTGGCTGGGTTCGGCTTCCCTGGCTCCATGTCTCAGGCCCCAAGTGGGGCCCTGGGGCACTGGTGGCAGCTTACAAACTTTGTTATTAATCGTGGGTCAAAAATATTCACTGGAACATGATATGAAGGCAGGAAGAGGACACAATGACTAAACATACTGGTGTAACAA
>NW_007735093.1:49694-67927 GCF_000696425.1 Galeopterus variegatus
TTTTTTTTTTTTTTTTTTTTTTTCTCTGTGGTGCCTCTCTTTGTGTCAATGCAGTTGAGAGTCTGGTGTGCCATCTGCTTGGTGGCTGTGACTGCTGCTACAGAGACTAGCTGCTTTTGCAGCAGCCATGACAATCGCAGTGGCTATGGTGGGCTACCCACACGGAAATGGTATTTTTGGTGTGCTCCTTACCTGGTTGTGGCTGGGTTCGGCTTCCCTGGCTCCATGTCTCAGGCCCCAAGTGGGGCCCTGGGGCAGTGGTGGCAGCTTACAAACTTTGTTATTAATCGTGGGTCAAAAATATTCACTGGAACATGATATGAAGGCAGGAAGAGGACACAATGACTAAACATACTGGTGTAACAAGGATGGTGGCGGTGTTGGGAGCAGTCCTGTGTGGGTACAGACAATGAGTAGGCTCACTGTTTTAAAGAGTTTTAAAATACTAATGAAACTAAAAGCTGGTCTACTTTTTGTTATTACCATGCGCTGCAGTTCTAAACAATGTCAGCGATAAAATACTCTTCTGTGCCTTGGCTGACCACTCTTACCCACTCCCACACTTGGAATACCACTGCCAAGCAAACACCAGGTTGCTAGGCTCTGACCACAGTGAGGGAAGCACAGTTTGGTGCTTTAGCACTTTTTGGATGAGAACATTAAAAGAGCATACACTAGACCTGTGCTGTTCAATAAGGTAGCCACTAGCCACAGGTGGATGTTTACATTTAAATAAATGAAAATTAAATAATATTAAAAATTCACTTCCTAAGTCATATTTTACTGTACTGAACAGTATAGACATAGAATATTTCCATTATTACAGAAAGTTCTATTAGACAGTGCTGCTCTAGATTCTACCAGCAATCTGACCATAAGAAAAATATTTGTTAACTTTGCTGTTCAGGTATTACATATATAAAAACCATTATTAATACGTAGGTATTACATATACAAAAATATTTCTGAGAATGTACAATGGCATAACAAATTAGCATTTTATGGGGTAGCATTAAATGAGATACACAGAATCTGTGTATTTCTTGGGAAGTCATTGTTTAGAGAAGATATAAGCTTGGTAACATGAAAACGTTAACATGAATATTGAATCAAGATATGAAAGAGTAAGGAAGTGTTAAGTGAATTGGAAATAATGGCATGCTAAGGGAGGCAAGTGGGGAAGAAGCAATAAATGGCAAAGTATAGTAGGAAAAAACAAGAGGCCCTCTTTGACCCCGGGTTGAATTCCATCTAGAATAATGCTTGTGCTTTTTGCCATAATTAAGCCTCCAAAGTAACTGAAACCTCAGAAGTGGAGTAGTTTTGTCAAACTTCTGTCTTCTAGGTACATTGGCACGTGTAAAACACTTGTAGGGTGAATATAAACTGTACTTACTGCAGTGGTTCTCAAAATTTAGTGAGCACGTGAATCACGTAAGGAACTTGTTAGAAATGGAGATTCTCTGGGCAAGTCCCCACTGCACCTGAGCAGGTTTGGGATGAAGCTAATAACCTGCATTTGTAACAAGCATCCCAGGTATTATGTGAGTGGCCCCCCAACCACAGTTTGAGAAATACTAATTTATCAGAACAATGAAATGGGGAAGGAAAAATTCAGGCCCCCAAAACACTTCCTGGTCACTTCTCTTTCAAAAGAAGAAAGGGAATATGCAAAGTGAATATTAGTTTTGATTTCCAGAGAATTTGCCTCTAAAGCAAATGGCAAATGGATCCCAGAAATTAGCCATTACATGTGGAAATGGACCTCATTAAGAATACTAAGAGGGTAAAAAATTGCTTGCACTTAAAGATTTATTTCATTTGCAACACATGTTTACTAGCAATAATTTGTTTAGTTCTACAAATTGGGCACAAGGGTAAGGCTTGTCTAGCCACAGCTCTGGGTGAAATGCTAAGCAGAGACTGAGTGGAAATCAAGGTATTTGTTGCAGCCAGCATGCTGCCTGTCTGTCAGCTCTAAAAGACTCTTTTCAAGTTCCTCCGAGGAATGTTTCCCATTCAAGATGAAGAAGCAGCTCAATGGCCTCCTAGGTCACCAGTATTCATCTTCTCTAAACTTCCTTTCTGACCAAAATAAAGGGATCTGCATCAAGGGATCTTTATGGAAGAGGGCTTCTGTGGGCAGGAGAAGGGCACAAGATGTGTGGTTTGATGTTCTGTATCTTTGGGGATAAAAGAGAGCTGAGAGTGCACCTGGGCTTCTTAAGACAGAATAGAGATGAAGTCTAGAAAGAATGTGGTAGGGTGTTTTGAACGTCTGGATCTTCCTTAGGTTGAGTCTTGGACACCCCTTGTAACTCCATATAATTTAGTCATAAAGTCCATAAATGAGTAGGGTTTGATCTTTATTAGATGGCATGGCAATGGGCACTTGGGGAGACAGCAAGTCTTGGAGAGACTTCTAAAGGGATGAAATTCCCAAAGAGGAATGGAGAAAAAGCTGCCCTTCCAGAAACCTGCTGGGAAGGAAGGTGGATGGAAAGTGTGTGGAGACAGAGGTATAATCTCAGGAGAGGTTAAGAAGTGGGAATGCCTTTTGTAAATGCTCAAAATCTCATTAAGTCTTATTGTTATCGCCTTGCTGTAGAACTGAAATTTCCTCATGTGCCTGGGACCCATATGTCTAAGCTCTCTCCTTCTGGACAGGAAAGTAACTATTTAGTAAGCTTGGGACACTGAAGACATCGCTACCCAGTGGGTCTCTCTACAACTGAGACTGTCAGGAAGAGAACATGAAAGGCTTCCTACACTTTCTGGGTGATGACAGTCTTGAGGTTTGTCTAGGGAGGGTAGCCCTCCTGTAACCCACGTTAGGCTGGAAGCTGAGGCAGAGGGATAGACTAGGGAAATTCAGGGCTGCTTAGAAGGAAGCACAATGAATGAAGGGTGGAGAGGGCAGAGATGACAAGGAAGTGGAAGAGTATAGCTTGGGATACCTGTTCTCAAAGATCATCTTTGAGTCACTTTTTCCTCCAACCTACAGATCTCCACATCAAGCATCTGACTCATGAAGTGACAACCCACATCGCTCAGCTGCATGAGCCAAAGCAAGAACAGAGGCCGCTGGCTCTGCAGGACCACTGTGCATGTAGTTAATGTTCTCCAGGTTTCCAATTTGAGGAAATTCTAACTACAGAACAGAACAAAAAGTCTCAACAGGTGTTCATGGAAACTCTCCCATTGTCTAGGGCAGTAGTTCTCAAAGTGTGGTCCCTGGGGCATCAGCATTAGCAACACCAGGGAATTTCTAAGAAATGCTAATTTTTCAGGCCTCTCCCTTGCTCTACTGGATCAGACCTTCTGGATCTTACCTCAGAGCCTTAACCATCTGAGAAAAAAGAAAAAAACATTTACCACAAAGTTTTGTAATTCTTATACCCCTTAGTTCTAACCAGGTCACTGTTTTTGAATTTTTAGAAATTTTAGGAATTTTTGCGGGATATGCCTCCTCTCTCTCACTTGGAGCACACAAAGAAATATCTAGTAAATTGAACAAACTCAATGCTTCTGTCTTTTCACCCATTGCAAGAACTCGGTACAAAAAAAAAAAAGAGATATTTTTGTTGGCATAGAAAATCCATAGCAAAGTGTAAAACTTCAGATGCCACATTAAGACCAGGGTCTTACATACTGTATATATTTACAGGATTTACAGCTATCTTTGTAAACTTTGTGGAAATGGAAGAAGAAAACAGGGTGGACAGGTGCAGGCTCCAGAGAGTCAGCACCACCTGCTGCTCAGCTCCTGCACCTTCCTGGCAGGTGCCTTAATTACTCACCCTTAACAATGGCAGTTCTTACCCCAAACGCACTGGCTCTGCCAGCAAGCCTACCTCTGACTTCCTGGTGCAACATCGTCTCTGCTGCCTTAAGCAGCTGAGTATTTTCTCCATCCCTCTCCATTCCTTGCTTCTTCCCTCGGAGGGATTACCAGTGCATTTTCGTCTCTGCTAGACCAAGGTAAAATACACCTTGGCCTTTCTCCCCCTACTGGCTATCTGCTGAGTCTCCCCTCCGCAATCTTTTTTTTAATTGATTTTTTTCTCGTTTATTTTTTAAAAATTAAAAAAAAATTATTTGTCTTTAGTGTAACATAGTTGATTGTACATGTCTGTGGGGTACAGAATTGAATATCAATACCTGTGTGCAATATGTGATGCTCAAATCAGGATAATTAGTATATTCAACATTATACAATGTACTCATTTTTCAGGGCCCTTTAACAATTTCTCCTTTACTCCCACCCCCTGCTTCCTCCTTTCCCACCTCTGGTAACCTCAGTTCTGTTCTCTCCTTTTGAAAGTTCAATGTAATATTCTTTCTTTCTTAAAAGTTTGTTTATTTTTTATTTTCCACTTATGAGTGAGAACATTCAGTATTTCTCTTTCTGTGTCTGGCTTATTTCACTTAACCTAATTTTCTCTAAGTTCATCCATGTTGTTGCAAATGGCAGTATTTCATTCTTTTTTATGGCAGAGTAGTATTCCATTGTGTAAATATGACACATTTTTCTTACTCAGTCATCTGTCAATGAACATTTAGATTGGTTCCAACAATTGGCTACTATAAATAAACATGGGAGTACAGGTATTCCTTTGACATGATGATTTCTATTCCTTTGAGTACACACCCAGCAGAGGAGTTGCTGGATCATATGGCAGTTTTATCTGTAGTTGTTTGAGGAAACTCCATACTGTTTTCCGTAATGGCTGCACCCATTTACAGTCCCACCAACAGTGTAGGAGAGTTCCCCTTTCTCCACGTCCTCATCAGCATTTGTTATTCTCTGTCTCTTTGATAGTAGCCAGTTTAACTGGGGTGAGATGATATCTCAATGTGGTTTTGATTTGCATTTCCCTGATGCTGAGTGATGTTGAGCATTTTTTCATGTGTCTGTTGGCCATTTGTATATTTTCCTTTGAGAAATGCCTATTCAACTCCTTTGCCTATTTTTTTTATCAGGTTATTTGTTTTTTTTACGGTTAAGTTGTTTGAATTTCTTGTGTGTTCTGGTTATTAATCCCTTGTTGAATGCATGGTTTGCAAATATTTTTCTCCTACTCTGTAGGTTTTCTTTTTGCTCTGTTGTTTCTTTTTCTGTGCAGAAGCTTTTTAGTTTGATATAATCACATTTGTTTATTTTTCCTTTTGTTGTCTGTGCTTTGGGGCTCATATTCATAATGTCTTTGCCCAGTTCTACTTCCTGGGAAGTGTTTTCCCTATGTTTTCTTTTAGGAGTTTTATAGTTTCAGCTCTTATATTTAAGTCTTTAATTCATTGTGAGTTGATTTTGGTATATGGCAAGAGGTATAGTTTTAGTTTCATTCTTCAACATATGCATGTCCAGTTTTCCCAGCACCATTTATTGAAGAGGCAGTCTCTTCCCCAATGTACGTTCTTGGTGACATTGTTGAAGATAGGTCGGGTGTAAGTTTGTGGATTGATTTCTGGATTCTCTATTGTGTTCCATTGGTCTGAGTGTCTGTTTTTGTACCAGTACCATGCTGTTTTGGTTACTATAGCTTTGTAGTATAATTCAAAGTCAGGTAGTGTTATGCCTCTGGCTTTATTTATTTATTTATTTATTAATTTTGCTCAGGATTCCTTTGGCTATTTGGGGTCTTTTCTTGTTCCATATGGATGTTAGGATTGTTTTATCTATCTCTGTGAAGAATGAAGAATGTCATTGGTATTTTCATGGGGATTGCATTGAATATGTAGATTGCTTTGGGTAGTATGGACATTTTCACAATGTTAATTCTTCCAATCCAAGAGCATGGAATTTCTTTCCCTCTTTTTGTGTCCTTTTTAATTTCTTTCAACAGTGATTGGTAGTTCTTGCTGTAGAGATCTTTCACCTCCTTGGTTAAATTGATTCCTAGGTATTTTATTTTTTTGGTGACTGTTGTAAATGGGCTAGCTTTCTTGATATATTTTTCTGCTAGTTTGTTGTTTGAGTATTTAAATGCTATTGCTTTTTATGTGTTGATTTTATATCCTGCAACTTTAGTGTGTGTGTAGAGTTTTTTTTGTAGAGTCTTTAGGCTTTTCTATGTATAGGATCATGTCATCTGCAAACAGAGACAATTTGATTTTTTCTTTTCCAATCTGGATGTCCTTTTTTTCTTTCTCTTGCCTGATTGCTTGGGCTAGTGCTTCCAGTACTATGCTAAATAGGAGTGGTAAGAGTGGGCATCCTTGTCTTGTTCCTGTTCTTAACAGAAAAGCTTTCAGGCTTTTCGTGATTTCAGGATGATATTGGCAGTGGGTTTGTCATATATGGCTCTTTCTGTGTTGAAGTACTTTCCTTCTATATCTAATTTGCTGAGAGTCTTTATCATGAAGGGATGTTGAATTTTGTCAAATGCTTTTTCTGTGTCTGTTGAGACAATCATATGTTTTTTGTCCTTGATTCATCCTTGCATCCCTGAGATGAATTCTGCTTGATCATGGTGTATAATCTTTTGGATGTGTTTACTAATATTTTATTGAGGATTTTTGCATCTATGTTCATCAAACTATGTTGGCCTATAGTTATCTTTTGTTGTGTGTCTTTGTCTGGTTTTAGTGTCAGGGTGATGCTGACCTCATAGAATGAATTTGGGAGGGTGTCCTCTGTTTCAATTTTTTGGAATAGTTTGAAGAGAAGTGGTATTAATTGCTCTTTAAAGATTTGGTAGAATTCAGCAGTAAAGATATCATTCCTGGGCTTTTCTTTGTTGGGCAATTGCTGGTTACTGCTTCAATCTCTTTGCTTGTTATTGGTCTGTTCAGGTTTTTCTATTTCTTCCTGGTTTAGTCTTGGTAGTTTTTATGTGTCTAGAAATTTATCCATTTCTTCCAGATCTTCTTCTGAAAGAGGGATGTATCCTGGTCATCTCTAGTCTGTCTGCTTCCTGGAAGTCTCTCCCCTCCATTGTCCTAATTGTTGTCCTGATGGGAGAAGGCTGCATGCACACATCATCTATATACAGTCTCGTGGTTTCCATGGGGGATTGGGTCCGGGACCCCTGCAGGTCCACATTTTCATTTCCATTGGACAGTGCTGGCCTAGAGCCTGAGCCAAATCAGGGAGACCTAATGCCTATCAGGCCAGGAGCCAGGTGCCAGCCTGCCCAGAAACAGTAAGATTCTCCTCATTATAATCTTGTTGTGGCTGAAATGGTGGGGGTGTACAGATTCTTTGAATGCAGATTTGTTCACATAGTTTTCATTGTTTTTATTTTCTATGCTGACAAAATTTGATGATGTTTGAATCATTACAGAATGAATAGAATTATGGCTTATGTTTCTTGTTATGTATATTTGGCAGTTGTATTATGACATTAGATTGAGACACATGGTTGGGTATGGAGGAGGGGAGCAAGGTGGGAAAGGCCCAGGTTCCTGGAAGCTGGGCCAAGTCGTCCTTTTCTATTTCTTCTTTTTTTCCCCCTTCCTTTGGTTTAACGATTGCAAAATTATTGGTGGCAGGGCAGATCTGACTATATTTTTTAGAAGGAGACGTTCATATTACTTTAGAATTTTAGGGATTGAAGACCAGAGAGGATGGCACTAGGAAACATGGAAGAGGCCAACAAAAATTTTGCCTGGCAAATTAAATCTCTGCACGTCCCCTGACTTCTGAAAACTGTTTACAGACAGAACTGGATTCTGAAAATGGGGCATCTTTTTATAACTGAAAATATTTTGGGATTTCAAACTTTAGATCTAGAACTTAACCTTGCTTCGATCTGCCATTCCCTCCCTCTACCCTCCCCCCACAACCTAACTTTTTCTGAAGTTTCTGGAAAGTAAAGAAACATCAGTGAAAACAAAGAAAATGGACACGTAAGACCTTCTAGAAGTCAAAGGCTTGGTCAGTGTAAAATAACCTGATCTTTACCAAGCTCCATTTAAAATTTGTATGCCATCCATGTCAAACTGAAGAATCAATTCTCAGCTGCAGGGTCCACCATCTGTTCATTCCCAGTTTTTCTTCCTGATCTCACCCCCCACTGCCTGGGATGCCACATTGCCCTCCGCAAATGTCTTTTTACCAGATTCTGAGATATGATAAGCAAGTTCTCAGGCCAGTGAAAAGGAGTTGCTGCCACATCCCTAATTAACTGGCAGTTGGGTGCTTATTTCATCTAGTCCTGCAATGCCCCCTTGCCCCTGTCTCCCACTTGGCATTACTGTCATTATTTGGAGGACTATTGCACTACTGCATAACACATGGCTTTTCAGTAAGAGGAGAGTTGATGGCATCAGCTGGCAGAATGAGGCAAGGAAGTGAGGCACAGGGCTTTGTGCCAGATGCCATTTTGGGAAAAGGAGAACATTTCACTTCTTTGAAGCCTCGAGATCTCAAGCCCAAAGGAGACTGAGTGTATGGGAGGAGTCGTAGGCGCTGACCAGGATGTTTGAGTGAGTGGGAAGGTGTTGCTGGCTGCACTCCCTTCCTCAGAGGGAATACTGGCTTGCTTGTCTAAAGAGGGGTCTGAGGCAATGGCATCTGGTTTCGAGCTACCAAATGAAGCTGGAGATTTGCCAGAAGCTTGCCATTCACTGGCCACTGGTCCTTGTCCTAGACCAACA
Source organism: Galeopterus variegatus (assembly GCF_000696425.1). Lineage (NCBI taxonomy): Eukaryota > Metazoa > Chordata > Mammalia > Dermoptera > Cynocephalidae > Galeopterus > Galeopterus variegatus. Next base: position 58,296 of record NW_007735093.1, read on the forward strand.
GGAAGCTGGAGATGTAATGCAGCTTGCTAGATGGAGGTGTCAGGACAAATAAGAACAAAAATTGTCAGAAGTCTCAGACTCGGCTCACCAGATGACATTGCCAAGTGTCAAGTATTAAACTATTATTTCCTTTTCCTTGTTTACCATCTAATCATAGTCATGTTACTCACCATTTTGTTTGTACTATTTTGAGATTCATCCACAAGGCAGTGCAGTGTATCATGGCAAATCAGAGCGGGTGAGGGGAGGGACAAACTCTGGATCTTAGCCTAGTGTGTCTGATGGTGGTGGGGTATAGTCATTGAGACAGAAGAGGCACAGGACTCAAGGGCCTTGCAATCATCAGTCCTGGTTTTGGGCATGAGGTGGTAGAATGCCCCAACAGGTACAGCAGTGACAGGGAATAGAGGCAGATGCTTCCAGTCATGTATTGCTGCATAACAAACCATCCCAAGTTAATGGTGTGAAACAATAGTTATTTATTATGCTCATAAATTCTGTGTCAGAAATTTGGAAAGGGCACGTGGGGATAGCTTGCCTCTGCTCCACATTGTCTGGGGCCTCAGCTGGGAAGACTTGAAAGCTGAGGATGACTTGACAACTAGGGCTGGGATAATGTGAAGACTTGTTCATTCACACTACTTGTTGTTGGACCTCTGTCAGGACTGTTGGCCTGAATACTTACATAAAGTGCTGATAGCAAGACATACAGTCTCGAGTATTCAGAATACCTCATGAGTATGTGACCTTTCTATGTGGCAGCTTGGACTTCCTCATAGCATGGTGGCTGGGATCCAAGTGCAAGAATCCCAAGAGAAGCAAGTGGGAGCTGCATGTCTCTTTCTGACCTAGCCTCAGAAGTTACATAGCATTACTTCTGCTATACTCTGTTGGTTGTAGAAGTCTCAAACCCCTGGCCAGAATCAAGTGGAGGGGATATAGACACCACTTTTCAGTGAGTGAAGTGTTAAGGAAATTTGGGGCCATGTTTGAAAACACAATCTATCCTCTAACCACATACAAAATACATTCAGTCTTCCAAAGATCCTACAAAATCTTCTCCCTTTATGTAATCAGGTTTAGACTTGAGGTCAGGGTGCAAAAGAGGCTCCCAAAGTTTGTTTCCTTAAATCCATCTCCTTGAGTATCATCCTCCTCCATCTAAAGACCTGTGAACTAAAGATATTGATTATCTGTCCCACAATGGGGAGACAGGCATAGAATAACTGCCATAGACACTCCCATTCAAAGAGTGGCAAAAAAGGAGGCACACAGCAGCCACTGGTCCATAGCAGTTCTGAAATCCAGCAAGGAACAAGCAGCTAATTTCTTTATTAGTGCTACTATATGAAGATGATCTTTCATGGCTCCTGACTCTTGCCTTTGGGCTTTCAGTTTTATCCTCTGAGTTATCCTTCCTTGTCCTCAATAAATGGACTCACACATAATGCCAGGAGGTTTGGAAAGGGAGGCAGCCAATACTTGGGCCACCTGTCCATAGGGGGCACAGCTCTGGCCCCTGGGTTTGGTTCTGGAGCAGGGATCTGGCAGTTTCTGGGCATAGAGAATAGTGATAGTGAGACATACAGCCCCAGACCATGCAGGAGGGACTAAACAGACATTAGTGTCTCATGCTCCTCACACAAAGTGGGGGCCTGGGCCTAAGTGTTCATTAGCTCAGGGAGAGAGGGTAAAAAACCCAGATAGATAAAGGAATTTTCTTATAAGGAAAGAACTGAAGCTATTTCACTCCACCAAATTAACAAAAACTTTATGCTTAGTTTTTTTTCCAAGCCTAATTAACTTCCTAGAAGTAAATCAGGGCCCTTTGAGAGCTGAATTCTTCCCATAAGCATTAATTTAATGTATTAACTTGCTGTCCCCAGGTGACATCATAAAGGAGTTTTAAACTGAGGTAGTTTCTCTTCAGAGCTACTAGACTATTTAATTATTTCCTTACAGTTTATACTTGTATTTCACCTACCGCCAAGTAGGATTGAGTCAGTATACATTTAAAAAAAAGGGTAATTATCAAAAGAAAAATAAAGAATCAAAACCAATATAAGTAAATATGCTAAAAATTAGAGTTAATTTAGTAACAGTGATTGAATATTAAATTTGCTCTGTGCTTCATTCCAGAATGTGCTTTCACGCAGCTGTGTCTATGTTTGAAAGGTCTTTGAAAATGTACAACAGTCTAAGTATTTGCTTCTGGAAATATTTACTTATAGCTCCTTTAAAGATTTTCCATCTCTTACTGCATTTAGGTTAATATTTAGAAGATTTATTTAGAACAGAATGTTTGAAGTCAGAGGGGTCTGGAGTGTTCCTCAATTCCAGCTCTTTCTCTCTGCAGATGAAGATTGAAGGGTCCAAAGAAATTCAGGAGCTTGCCTAAAGGTCAGACTGGCTGAGCAGAGCTGAGGTGACTGTCAGCCCAATGTTCTTCCCACCGTGAAGGAGCAAGTCTTAGATGTGATGGTGAATCTTGTGGCCACGGAGAGATCATATGCCCTTCCTTCTTTATGTTATACTGTGAAACCTCCAACACAGTTTAATCATTTTTTTTCCTGCTGTTTTTTGGCCATACTTGTACTTTTTAGCCTTGTCCCCCATAACAAGGTAAATTTTGAATTTGTGAGTCATTGACTGTGAGGATTAGAAAGAATTTAGGAGATCTTCTAATTATAACATCCCCATTATACAGTTGAGGAAAGTATAGACCAAAAAATGAAAAAGAATTCGATTAAGTAGGAATACCTTAATATAAGGGGAAAAATCCTTCTAATTACTAAAAAATTAATTTTTCCACCTTTATTGAGGTATAATTGACAAATAAAATTGTGCATATTTAATGTGTACCACATGATTTGATGTACATAAATAGTGAAATGACCGTTACAATCAAGTTAATTAACACATTCGTCACCTATTCACATAATTCCCATTTTTTTTTGGTGGTGAGAACATTTAAGATCTACTTTCTTAGCAAATTTCAAGTATCCAATACAGTATTATTAACCGTAATCAACATGCTGTCCATTAGGTCCACAGATCTTATTCATCTTATCACTGAAGGTTTATACAATTTGACCAACATCTCCTCATTTCCCCCACTCCTCAGCTCCTGACAACGACCATTCTACTCCTTGCTTCTATTAGTCTGACTTTTTTATTTTTATTTTTATTATTATTATTTTTTTTCCTTTTTGTCTTTTTTTACTGACCGGTAATGGGATCGCAACCCTCGGTGTTGCGCCTGAACCGCGCTCAGCCAGTGAGTGGGAACTGGCCTCCACATGGGATCCGAACCCTCGGTGGGAGCGCCGCCGTGCTCCCAAGCAGCGCACTCTCCAGTGCGCCACCGGGCCGGCCCAGTCTGACTTTTTTAGATTCCATATAAGTGCGATTATACAGTATTTCTCTTTCTCTGTCTGACTTATTTCATTTAGCATAATGCCCTTGAGCTTCACCCATGTTATCACAAATGGCAGGATTTCCTTCTTTTTAATGGCTGAGTGATATTCCATTGTGTACATAACTGTAAATATTACATTTTCTGTGTCCATTCATCTATGATGGATGCTTGGGTTGTTTCCATGCCTTGCCTATTGTGAACAACGTTGCAATGAACATTGGGGTGCAGATATTTGTTCGAGATACTGATTTCATTTCTTCTGGATATTTACCAGAAGTGGGATTGGTGGATCACATGGTAGTTCTATTTTTGATTTTTTGAGGAACCTCCATACCATTTCTATAATGGCTGTACCAATTATCATTTCCACCAACACTGCACAAGGGTTCCCTTTCCTGCGTCCTTACTAACATTTATTATTTCTTCTCTTTTTGATAATAGCCATCTCAACAGTTATGAGATAAGAGATATTAACCTCTTATCAGATATATGGTTTGAGTATATTTTCTCCCATTCTGTAGGTTGCCTTTTAATTTTGTTGATGGTTTCCTTTGCTGTGCTAATTCCCATTATGAAATAGTTCTGTGGAATCTAGAAATATTAGGAGGATTCAATTTCCAAAGTCCTTTTATTGACCATATTTTTAATGATTGCCACAATTTTTCTGAGAGCTCTGCAAGATGTTTTGTGCTTAATCCCCTCCTGTTTTGTAGCTCTGATGAAAATCTTTGAGAGCTCGGCTTTGGAACTCAGGCTGAGTTGTTTGTTTGGCGTATATACCTTTTAAATAAAATACATATTAAGTTTGCTTATGTTTTTACTCCAAGAACAACATCACATATGTGACATCATGATGGTAGAGTGTTAGGAATATAAGCACAGGTCATTTCAACTCCTTTCTTGTGGCAGATGCTGTTCTGGGCCTCATGGGGTATATAAAATCACAACAAATATGAACAGGATTCTCAAGGCTAGTGCAGGCCTGACTATTCTTCTCAGAGTAATGCTGTGTGTATTAGTCAGAGTTCTCCAGAGAAACAGAACCAATAGGACACACACACACACACACACGCACACACACACACACACACACACACACTCTGTTGACTCTTGAACAACACAGTTTTGAACTGCATGGGTCCAATTGTACGTGCATTTTTTTCAATAAATAAAGGTACAGTACTGTAAATGTATTTTCTCTTATGATTTCCTTAATAACATTTTCTTTTCTCTTGCTTACTTTATTGTAAGAATACAGTATATAACACATACAACATACAAAATACGTGTTAATGAACTGTTTATGCTATTGATAAGGCTTGTAGTCAATAGTAGGCTATTATATTTGTAGTTAATTTTGTGGGGAGTCTAAAGTTATATGTGTATTTTTGACTACACAGGGTCAGTACTCCTAACCTTCACTTTGTTCAAGGGTCAATTGTACATTTGGGTCAACTGAAATACACACACACACATACACACACACATATACACACATACACATACATATACATAAACATATGGAAAGAGATTTATTATGAGGAATTGGCTCATATAATTAAGGAGTCTGAGAAATCCCAGGATCTGTAGTTAGCAAGCTGGAGACCCTAGGGAGCTGATGGTGTATTTCCAGTCCAAAAGCCAACAGACTCAAGACCCAAGAAGAGCTGATGTTTCACTTTGAGTCTGGAGGCCAGAAAAGACTGATGTCCCAGCTCAAAGCAGTGAGGCAGGAAGAGTTTCCTCTTACTAAGTATTTTTGTTCTATTTGGGTCTTAAATTGATTGAATGAGGCCTACGTACATTGGTGTGGCAAACTGCTTTACTCATCATCCTGATTCAAGTGTTAATCTCACCCATAAAAACCATCCTAAACACACTCAAAATAATGTTTAACCAAATATCTGGGCACCCTGTGGTCCAGTCAAGTTGAAAGAAAAAAATAACCATTCACATTGTAGTTACCACTGAGGGTTTCCAAGATGACTTTGGGGACATATGGACAAACTTACTAGCTATGTGACCTTGGGCAAGATATTTAACTTTATCATTCCTCAGTTTCCTCATTTGTAAAGTAAGATGGTAACAGTTCCTCCCTCATTGAATTGTTTTGAGGATTAAATGAATCCATTTTTTAAGTGTTTAGAAGCATGCATGGCAAGTTGTGGGTGCAACACGTGTTAAGAACAATTTAAACAGATTTTAGTAGTTATGTGTTAACTTTAATGTGCAGTAGAAAGAAATAAAACTGGCATGATTTCAAGGATATTTTTGCTTAGAATGAAGCTAAGTAAAAAATAGTGGGTTGATTTCAAGACAAACATTAAGCAAATACTAGTGTAGGAGATATGAAGAAATGTAAAAAACTGTGATAGTGGAAAGTGAGTGATTAGGTTTGGGAAATACTGTGGATGACAAAAAATAAGAATATTTCAGGTGACAATCAACCCAGATTTCTGAGGCATTTCCTGGGAGTGGGGGATGTAGGACATTCAGTGCTAAACCTGGGATAGTCCCCAGAAAACCAGGATGGCTGGACACCTTATGTATAACTACAGTCTCATACTTATCCCACAAACATTTTTTGGGCACCTACATTGTTCCAGGTGGTGAAGGTTTCCAAAGGGCCCCTGACTCTAAAGAGCTCTAAGTATAGCAGACCTGGTCTAGATCCTGCGACCAATATGCCTGTGATTTTTAAGCAAGGCTCTTCAGCTTCTCTCAATCTGTGTTTCTTAGTCTGAAAAAGAAATTGTTGAAATAAGTGATCCCTAAATCCTTTCCCAGTGCCGGAAGGTATATGAAACACACAGTACATCTGTTATTGCTAAAATCTCAGCTCCCACCTGATATCCAAGGTGAGAAAAGAACAGTGAGCAAAGTTTGCATTGTGATTCTCAGCTCCCAATTCCAGCCTGAGGCATGGGAATAAAAGAATGGAATGAAGTCTCTCCCCTCTCCCAGGCTCCCAACCAACCAGAGCCCTGACACAAAATGACCTTTCCAAACTTAGAATTCTTTGGAAAACCCTGAGTAATGTATGTGATCTGGGCAATCGGTAGAAGAGAGACTTTCCAACAGGCCCCAACATGCAAGATTTTCGTGAGAAGCACCTGTAGAATTTATTAGGGTGAGAGTAGATGTTTATGAAGTCAGGAAATACAGGTTGCTGTAATTGTGGTTGTGTTTGGAAGTTGAAAAGGAATCTCTGGTGCTAGGACCAGGATAAATAATTTACTTAGTTGATTAAGAGGCTGTTGTCTGGAGCCTTGTTAGTCTTTATTAAATGACCTTTCAGAATTGAAAATATTCCAGGTTTCAGGCAAGTTATGTTACATAAGAGTGTAACTCACTGACCATCTGTTTCTGTCTGATTAAAATCATCTTACTGTTATGGCTTGGAAAAGCTATCTCACACAAATCTTCATTTATACATATGTTTTCCAAAGTCAGTTTCATGAAACAAATATCTTTTGAGTGCCAGTTATGAGCTCAGTTCTGTGAAGTCATGAAGAGGAGTGAGAATCTCAGTTGCTAGGAGCCTTGGCTAAAGGAAGCAAGGCAGGAGTCCAATCATCTGTATTATATTGATGTTGTCATTTGTGGAGAACCTGATGATTTTTTACTGGAACCGAGGTTTGCTTTACGTGAAATATGGTGGACAGGAATGAGGATTTGAGTACTAGCAAGTTAAAAAGAGTTTCTTGACACTGAGATCTTAGTTCTCAGGAGTCCTGTCTTTTTTCATAAGAAACCTCTTCTAAAACATGTAATGCCCAGATTCCCTCCAGGCAACATTCTCTCTAATTATAGCTCTCCTGAGTCACTGGAGGTTTTTAGAACCAGCATGTTGAGAGATAGATAGACTATAAAAACAAGCTTATTTCACTGGGGGTATAGCTCAGGGGTAGAGCATTTGACTGCAGATCAAGAGGTCCCTGGTTCAAATCCAGGTGCCCCCTGTGTTTTCTTGTTTTTGCTTTACAAAAATATAAATTGACTTTGACTTTATTATCTTTTGTGGCTCATGGCTGATTGAATAATAGCTAATGTTTTTTGTATTCTTAGTAGATGCCAGGCACCAGTCTGAGCTCTTTACATTCATTATCTCTTCCTTTTCTCACCACAATTTACAAGATACATAATGTCAGTATTTCCAATTTACATGAAGAGACTGAGACAAGGAGACCCTCAGTAATTTGCTCAAGGTCAAAAGCTATAGAGGGAAGGTTCAGGATCTGAACTCAGAGTACGCACTCTCAATGACTTCAGTATTCTAACCATATTGTTCTCCTAATGTGAAAAGCTCTGTGACAAAATCCTACTTAGTAATGCCCCCAAAATTCCAGGATTAGTCACTGAGTTTTAGAACCTTCTGGCTTCAAGGAAAACCCAGCAACTTAGTGACTATGTCCACACTTTGCAGTGCCCTAGGAAAAATCAAAGAATAGAGTCTTTTCCCCCGGAACATTGCTGGGGGTGAACATGAACTGGCCTGAAGGTTAGGGAACTGCACTCTTTTCACTCTCTAAAGCTTCAGGAATTTCTATTACCTTCCATCCCCCATTTATTTACTATAGCCAAGCACCTCACATTGGATACCTTCATTCAGGACCCAGGGCCAGAGGTTGGGCCCTAGTCTGGGTCTAACTCCCACCCACAGCACAGGCAATGCTGTGTCTTTAGATCAGTTTGAACAACATACATAGTGCACCTACTATGCACCAGAACTGTGCAAGTGTGAACCCAGAGGTGAATAAGTCACAGCTCCTGCCCTTGGTCTCCTCTCATTCAGGATGTAGACATGTAAAATAAGAAAACAGAGTGATATGAGCTGTGCTGAGGTGTAGTAATGCAGAAAGGCAGTGTTTAATTCTGTCTAGAGGAGGAGAGGTTAAGGGAGGCTTTGGAGAGGAATTGATGGCCAATCAGGGTTTCAAACATGAGTATCTCAGGATGGGGGATGGAATGGAGGTGGGGGAGGTGGAGAGGGAAAGTTGCAGTTCCAGACCGAGGAAACAGCATGGCAGAGTCTGGAGCCAGGTGGATGCCATCAGAGGTAGCTGGAGCACAAACATGATATGGCAAGTGTCAGAAGATGAAGTTGAAACTGAAGAGGCTGGTAGAGATCAAACGTGAAGAACTTTGCATGTCGTGCTAAAAGACTTGGAGTTTATCATGAAGGCATTTAAAGGGGAGTGATCTAGATGGACTTAGTTTTCAAACAGGCTGCTCTGGGAGCAGTGGGGTATGGATGTGGGGGTGGGGGCTGGGATGCTATGCATTTAGGAGGTGGTAGCACTGACAGTGCAGTGGGGGATGGACTTAACCAGCATCAAAGGCAAAATCAACGGCACCCAGTGATTAACTGGAACTGGAGAAGAGAGGGTGGGAGGAGTCTAGAGTAGTCTTAAGTGTTTTGGCCTAGATAACTGAGTACATGGGGGTGGCGTCACTATAACCGAGTACATGGGGGTGGCGTCACCAACCAAGATAGGGAGGAAGCTGACCAGATGGCTTAGTAGGCAGTCTCTGCACTCAGCTCTGAGCGTACACTGGAATCCCGACCCCATCACCTGCTAGCTGAGTGACCTTGGCTAGATATTCTAACTACTCTGTGCCTCAGTGTCCAATCTGCAATATCAGTATACTAAGAATGGCAACAACAATAATACCTATTTTATGGAATTTTTGTAAATTACATGGGAGGTTTTGGGGAGAACTTTTAGTATCATGCCTGGCACGTTGTAAGTGTCCCAAATATTCTCATCATAACAAAGCAAAATAGGTGGAGATGCAGGTTTGAGTAAGAAAATGACAAGTTTAGTTTTGGAGATACTGGGTTTGAAATCTGAGGTTCCTGTCTAGCATCAGTGAGCAGAGGTTGGGAGAGGTGCCCTCAGAGAGCTGGTGAGCTAAGCTCCAGCTGCTGTTCGCTCTCTGGGCCCACAGCTGCTGACAGGCCTCATCAGGGAGGATTTGTTGCAATGACAGAGATCTCCTTGACCTTTTTGCTCAATCTTAGAGATACACAAGGTTAAGAGTTCTTAGAGTGGGGCCAGCCCCATGGCTCACTCGGGAGTGTGCGGCGCTGGGAGCGCCGAGGCCACAGGTTCGGATCCTATATAGGGATGGCCGGTGCGCTCACTGGTTGAGCATGGTGTGGGTGACACCAAGCCAAGGGTTACGATCCCCTTACCGGTCACAAAAACAA
>NW_007735093.1:68344-68973 GCF_000696425.1 Galeopterus variegatus
GAACTCAAGGGAATAGAAATCAGAGGTGTTCAAAAGTGAATTTTGTACTTTGGAACATCCAGTATTTTTTGTTGGTGGTGTTATTTTAACTGTAAAACGAGACAGTTGATCCTGGATGAGGTTCTCTTTGAAAATCTGATGAAAACATGCACATTATACAATACGTGTGCATGCACAATATTTGCCTATAATTTCAGAGTTGAACATTAACCTCTGAAGTCCATGTGTGGATACCCAGTTAGGATCCTCTCCATGTTGGTGGCCCCTACTGCTCACAGCATTCACTAGTGTGCCCAGAGATTTATGGGCAGTTGGTCGTGTATTTTAAAAGCTGGACAAGAAGATTGAGGATACAGCACTGAGCTTTAGGTGCTGGGAGAGAATGAGCATATATGCTCTGGGAAAAGCAGGAGTGGAGTGGCTAGAAGGGAATTGGGAATGAATTTAAATACAGGAGGTGTCTCAAGCACGAAGTGTATTTGAAGTGTGATGTAAGCCATAAAAATGGCATGCATATGTATATAAAGCTTGTGACTGGTGTCATGGGGGCATAGCTCAGTGGTAGAGCATTTGACTGCAGATCAAGAGGTCCCTGGTTCAAATCCAGGTGCCCCCTATGGTGAGGTTTT
>NW_007735093.1:69173-77910 GCF_000696425.1 Galeopterus variegatus
TAGAAGGGAATTGGGAAAGAATTTAAATACAGGAGGTGTCTTAAGCACGAAGTATATTTGAAGTGTGATGTAAGCCATAAAAATGGCATGCATATGTATATGAAGTTTGTGACTGGTGTCATGGGGGCATAGCTCAGTGGTAGAGCATTTGACTGCAGATCAAGAGGTCCCTGGTTCAAATCCAGGTGCCCCCTATGGTGAGGTTTTGCTCCTCTTGGCAGCTTCGTTAAAAGTCCTGGGCTAGGATAAAGCAAGAAGGTGCCTAGGTTTCAAAATTTAAGGAGGGGCTTACTCTCAGGTTCATGCAGGCACCTTGGCTCATTAATTCCCTCAGAGTAGAGCTATGGGTTCACATACACTCATCCCCAACATGTGCATGCACACGCTTACATGAATGTACTTTCTTATTTCTCATTTCCCGTATATTCAATCTTATTAACCAGACCCTTTCCATCTTCCTTTGTTCAAGCCTTTTATTTTATTTTAGATTTTAAAGAAGTTTATAAATTCTGTAAAGTTTAGATTTACAGAAAAATTGTAAAGATGGTATAGAGGGGTCTTGTATACCCTTCACCTACCTTCCCCTAATGTTAACATCTTACACAACAATAGTATATTTATCAACACTATGAAATAAACATTGGTACAACATTATTAACTAAATAACAGACTTTATTCAGATTTTAACATTTTTTTTTTCTCAGATGTATTTTTCTGTCCCAGGTTCTAATCCAGGATACCATGTTGAATTTAGTTATGTATCCTTAGTCTTCATCAAATTCTGACAGTTTCTTAGTGTTTCCTTGTTTGTTTTTTTGCTGATGTTTTTGTTTTGTTTTTTATTTATATGTTACCTTGACATTTGTGAAAAGTCCTGCTCAAATATTTTGCAGAATGCTCCTTACTTTGGGTATGTCTGGTATTTTCTCATGATTAGACTGGGGCTATAGATTTTTAGGAAAAAACATCACAAAGGTGATGTGCTTTTCCTGTCGTATCATATCCTGGGTAGAAGAGAAACACTGCAGCAATTTAAGGGTCTGCCACATTGGTAAAACTTTCAGGGGTCCATACCTGGGGCAGGTCAGAATATGCCCTCTAAAGGGAGAGACACATGGCTATACCCTGTCTGCTCACCCCAGAGAATGAGGCACCGCACTTGATGGACCTCTTTGGATTTTGGTGGCAATATATGTGGATATGCTTCTCTGGTATATTTACTAGATAGCAATAACCCATCAAACTGTCAGGTTTTAATGGATCCCAGAGCAAGAAAAGGGTCTGCAGTAAGTGCAGGCTGTAGTGAAAGCTGTTCTTTCACATGGGTAGAAGGACTTAGAATTGAAAGTGTATGTGATTAGAAACTGAGAGTAAAACAGAGGTGGGGAGATTGGGGAGATGATCAAAGGATACCAGATTCGGTTAGACAGATGGAATAAGTTCAAGAGATCTGTTTGTGCAACATGGTGACTATAGTTAATAACGATGTATTGTATACTTGAAAATTGCTAAGAGAGTAGATTTTAAGTGTTCTCATCACACAAAAAAATTACATATGTAAAGTAATGCATATGTTAATTAGCTCAATTTAGCCATTCCAAAGTGTATACATATTTCAAAACATCATGTTATACACCATAAATATACACATTTTATTTGTAAATAAGAAAAAATAATAATAAGAGAGTGTATGTGGCAATTTCAGCTTTGTTGATTCACCTTTTCTGTTTCCATAGCACATCGAATTTACCTCTCATCAGTTTTCACATGGTGTATTGTAATTGTTTATATGTCTGTGCATCAGTTAGGCAAAGCTTGGCTATGCTATGGCAATGAACCTGAAATCTCAGTAGCTTAACACAACAAAGATTTGTATCTTATTCATGCAACGTCTGATGCAGGTTTGATGGTCTTCGTCCCTCTGGTAGCTATGCCATCTAGCACACATGGCATCTAAGGTCATTGCTCCAGGGGTAGAGAGAGTTGGAGGAGTCAGGCCAGTTCATAGCTGCCTCAGTCCAGGATAGACATTCTTCACTTCTGCTCACAGTTCATTAGACAGAGCTACTCACATGGCTCCAGTTAACTGCAATGGAGGCTGGGAAAGATAAAAAAAAATTTGGATTCTTGGGGAGTGCTATTTTTCTGTACTATAACAAATCTTACCCACTCTAATATAGGCCCCCAGAGAGTGGCAATTCTTTCTGATTCCTCTTGTTATCATCAGCAAATGGTAGGGACTCAGAAAGTGCTTGGCAAATAATAGCTAGTGGCTAATTGAATGAATGAATAAATGTATGATATAAGATATACAAGCAAAATATGTTTTAAAATTATTTAGAAGCTAATTTTATTATAAGGCAAGAGTTAGACTTTTTCCATTTATAAATTGCTGCCCTTGTAAACAATCTGTTAAAAGATTCAAACTTTTATTGAATAAGACAACTTTGTTGATGCCTATCAAGTAAAGCTCGAATCATTATTTTTTTTCTTTTACCCGTTTCTTTGACTTTGAAAAAAGATGATTGCTGCTCTGCCTTCCTTTCTAAAGCTGCCCACATGATCTTTTTCCATTTTAAAATTGAAATATCTTTATGTATAAAACTTCAAACATATATCAAAGAAAATAAAAGGAAATAAAAATTGGCTGGATCTTCACCACCGTCTTTTTTTAAAAACTGCTGTCTTTTTTATAAGTGTGTTCAAACATATGAATATGTGTTTTTTCTCTCTGTGTTTGTAATTATTTATTAAACAGAAATTGGAATAAATATGTATCAGGCATATCTTAGGAGCCACCTCATGTCTTCTTGGCGTTGGCTATTTTTGAGGCCCTTGGCCACCTTTTCTCCCCTGGCTGCCACAGGGGTAACCACATACGTAGGGGCTCTGCTAACTTCACACAGGAATAACCCTACAGTCCCTGGCCTCCTGCCCATGGATGTCTCTCACCTCTCCAGTGAGCGCTGTGAGCGCACCGGTCATCCCTATATAGGATCCGAACCTGCGGTGGGAGCACTGCTGCGCTCCCAGCACCACACTCTCCCGAGTGCGCCACGGGCTCGGCCGCCTTCTTGCTTTTAAGGTGTGAGAGGCCATGCGGCCCACTGGGTGCCTCCACATGCAGGATCTGAAAGTGATGAGCAGTTAATGAATCAAGGAGAAAACTTTTCACCAATGAGATACAGACGTTGAGGGGTAAATTCTTCTCCCTGGACAGGTTGTCCTAGGATGCAATGGTTCATACATTCTCTTGAGGGACAGCTTTAGGAGACATCAAGCAATCAGTTTCACTTGTTATCAAATCATGGGCAGTTTGGAAAAGCAAGCTCATGCATTCTTGAGCTGACGTAACTTTCTTCCTCCGCCTCATTTTCTTTCACCTCACTCCTGCTCCCTGGGATTGCACACTCTGAAAAAATAATAGCACACAAGCTTCAGCGTCACACTCTAGGGTCTGGGGTACTTGGGTGTAGCAGATGCTGCAGATGCTCTGCCAATTTCCCCTTCAGCCTTTACCATGATAGTTCACTCTGTCCTGATCCCAACTGCCAGCTTCTGCGTCTCTTTACCCAAGGGATTTTCTGGCAGCCAGAGCCTATTCTGAGCCTGTTCATGGCAAGCTGAAGTGCCAAAGAATTAATGGCCTATGGGGGCAGCCCTCAAACAATGGCTGATAGAAGCTACTGTTTAAAGAACCTATGAGATAACTCTGAGCACAACACCTTCTGGATTGGCTCCAAATTCTCCCAGTGGCAGTTAAGTTTGGTTTCCCAAAGTAGTAACTTGCATGATGGTGCCAGCTTTACTGGCTGTCTTCTCTTTCCTGTTTTGCTCCTCCCTCCTCTACCAGTATATCCTGGGGTTGCTTCCCCATTAAACTTGCACTTGAATACTTGACACAAGGTCTGCAACTATGGGAACCCAAACCAAGACATCAACCTAAAACATGTTTTTAAAACTCATTATAAACTGGTTTTTTTTTCTTTTCATTTAACAATATATCCTGTTCATAACACTAAATCTTCTAAAATTTTCCTAAAACAAATTAGTTTTAAATAATGCGTGATATTTATCATACAGATTATCAAAATGTATATAAACAATATGGTGGACATTTCAGCTATTTCCAACTTTTTTATTCAACTGTAATTGACCCAGCAGTAAAAAGAGCTAGATGGGCTTTGCCCCTTGGGTTAAAGTTACAAATGAATAAGCCACAGAGGGGTCATTTGTGCACTTCATGGGAAGGAAAAGATCCACATGGAGATTTCCCCTGACTTCTATTTGATGTTTTTTGAAGGTTGCTATATAGCAGGGGTCCTTAGAGAAAAATCAAAGGACTCTTGGTTATATTCTACTTTAAAGGAAAATGAATTGCATACAAGCTCTCATTAAACAAGTTACCATTTCTGTCTCATCTCTCTTTGAAAAAAAAATGACAACTACAACTCATTTTGTAGTACTTTGCCACCTGATGAATTTTGTTTTACTCTGGGGCAGATTGAGCTTCCTGCTTTCAAAGAAATGTGCCTCTCTTATTGTAAAACAATTAAGAAAATGACACTTTTATTTCAGCTCCCTGAAATGATTTGAGGCCAGCGAAATAAGTTCTCTGAGATTTTTATTTGTATATTGGGAGTAATAATAGTATTCCCCTTACTAAGAGTGATGTCAGAATTAAATAATATGCCAACAGAATGTGTGGTGCCTAGTAATTGCCATATAAATGATAGCCAGTCTTATTTCACATTGACTTCATTTTCAATGGTGAAAGGAGTAGTGTAGAGCAGAGTGGGGCCTAAGACATATGAAGGGGCTGTGTGTGGGCGCATGCAGATGTCTAATAAGATCCAGGGGACACGACTGTTTCTCTCCTCTAAGGCATCTCCTCTGCACATTCTTCCTGCTGTGGCTGACTCGGTCCCATGGCTCTCCATAATCCCAGCCCTTCAACTTGAATCCCCCATTATCTAGCCCTGTGCTTCTCAAAGTGGATCCATAGCAGTAGCATCAGCCAGGAACTAGTCAAAATGCTAATTACTAGATCCCCCCATAAATCTACAGAATCAGAACCTCTGGGGTGGGGCTCAGTAATCTGTGTTTTAAGAAGCCCTCCAGACGATTCTGATGCACATCAGTTTGAGAACCACTGATTTAGCCTGAGCCTTTAACCTGGCCTGCCCAGCCCTTTCTCCCATAGCCAGCCCCCGGGGTCCCGTCTGACTCAGTTTCCCCCCTTCTAGCCTGCATCCTGAGCTGTTACTACGTTTTGTCTCAGCTATGCAGTTGGTTCCAGCTCGGATTTTGATCCCTCATCTTTGGCCTCATTCCATGACCTTGGATCTGACATATGGTGTGTTTTCTACCTGCTCCTTGGCACCTGTGTGCCAGCTCCACACAACTCAGCTTGGTGAAGGTTAGCCCCTGTGACCTCAGTCTTCCTGGAGCCAGACCAGGGAGCCAATATTTCTAGTAGGTTCTGTGAAAGTTGTTAGTATCAAAATAGAGTCACTTGTGTTAAAAACAAACAAACAAACAAACAAACAAACAAACAAACAAACAAACGGAAGGCCTTGAGGAATAGAGCCAGGAAGGCCGTGAAGGGAAGGTCCTCATGCCTGAATGCCCGATAACAAAAATTATAACAAAGGATGCTGAAAAATCACAGCCTCACCCAAAGGCCATTGCAACCTTACACAAAAGTATTTCTGTGAGGATACCTGTCCAAAAACGCTGTGTCCGACTTGGAACTGGCATTACCCTGTTATTGATCCTCGTAGCCAAGGATAATTATCCCCAAACAATTATGTAATTCTCCATCATTTGCCCTTTAAAACCCTTTGTCTTCCTTTACCTCCCTGAATACGCACATAGTTTACTATGACGTGTGTTTCCCATTGCAACGTTATATCCCCAGACATTATATCCCCAATTAAACTCATTATTCTTTTAGAGAATATTTCTGTTTGTTATTTAGGTTAACAGTTCCAACCCCTGCAGGAGGATTGGCCCTCTACTAGCCCAACTTCCAAGCTCGGTCCTGCCCCAGGCTCTGCAGCAATTGGACTCCAAGTCAGGGGAAATAGAAGAATCTCTTCATAACCAAATGTTCAGTTCTGCTAGCTTTGACTTTACTCCAATTTCCATCCCTGAGTTCCTGTCTTGGTTGCCAGCTCAGTGCCCCATTTCTTCTGGGGCTGGGGTCCTGCCTGACTCTCTCATTACTCTTATTGGCTGGAATCTTGCTCTTCAATCTGTGTACTAGTTATCTATTGTTATCAATCAGTGTACTAGTTATCTATTGTTGCATTAAAAATTACCCCAAAACTTATTGGGTTAAAGCAGCAAGAAACATTTATTACCTCATACAGTTTCAGAGAGTCAGGTATGCAGGAACAGCTTTGCTAAAGGCTGAAGCTCAGGTCTTTCATGAGGCTGCAGTTGAGCTCCGGAAGGGATGAAGACCTGGCTGGGGATGGGTGTGCCGCTTCCCAGATGGCTCACTCACATGGATGGCAAGCTAGTGCTGGCTGTTGGTGAGTGGACTGAGTGCTTTGTCATTTAGATGTCACCATAGGACTGCTTGAGTGTCCTTGTGACATGGCACCTAGCTTCCCCTACATTAAGCCATCTGAGAGAGTAAAGCATGCTTTTTAAGATCTCTTCCCCAAAGTCATAAACCATCATTTCAGTCGCATTTTATTGTTTAGAAGTAAGTCACTAAGGGCAGTCCAAACTCAAGGGGAGGGGAATTAGTTTTTACCTTTTGAAGAGAGGAGTGCCAAAAATGTATGGGCATATTTTAAAAACACCACAGTCAGTCTTTGGGGAAAGCTTCCTGCCACATACTACTCAATTCTTAAGATGCTGTGCTCTGCAGGCCATTCTGGTAGACTACAGAGGTGAGCCTTTATCTTTGGCCAGGTGCCCCGCAGCACCCAGCAGATGGATAGTCCTTTCTGTTTGTTTCCAGTACTTAATCCATGTCAGTATTAATATGCAAGGGGTCTCAACTCTTTATAATTATAGAATTCAGCCATTTATTGAGCCTCTACTGTCTGGATTGATAACTGGTGCATTGGTCATCCCTTTATTGCCTGTTTCTAAACTGGTGAGTCTGACACGTCCTGACAGAGTCAATGACTTTGTTAATAAGAGCTTAGTTTGAGTTAATAGGTTTGAACCTTTCCTATGTCAGCCAGGCTCAGGGCTGCCACATAAATGCATTCAGTTAGAGCATTATGCAAAGCTGCCCAGCTGTGGGAGTGAGTGGTGGCTGAAATCCAGCCTGCTATCCACAAGCCACAGAACACCCTGGTTTGGGCTGCATGTGCCTAGAGGAAAGCGAGCCTTTTTCTAATGTGCACAAATGTGCCATTAATTTGCTGAGCATTAAACATGCATGGCTGTACATATCCAGGGCGGGCATTTTCCCTAATCCTTACATCAGTGTATTTGGGCTAGCAGCGGCCCCAGTTTTGTCTCTTTTTGTTGCATGTGACAGAAATCCAACTCGAACTGGTTTTAGAAAAAAAGCAACTTAACTGTAAAACCTTCAAACATGGCTGGATTCATCTCCCCTGTCATGTTATCTGGAATCTGTTTTTCTTCTTGTCTTGGATCTGCTTTTCTCTTTGTTAACATTATTCTCAGGAAGATTCTCTACAAGTGGTGACAAGTTGAGCAAGCTTACCTCCTTCCCTTTTAGCAATCCCCAGGACAAAAGGAAGTTTGCCTTCTGGATAGTTCCAGCAAAAGTCCTGTGATGAAGTCTCACTGGCCTCTTTCTGAACCAGTCATCATTGCAATGACCATGGAACTCTCATTTGGCTGGGCATTCATTCTTTGCTCATTTCTAGATCTGGGGAGTTGGTTCCACCCTATTCAAACCACACCAAGATTGGGAATGGGTGGTCATCTAAAGAAAAACTGGATGCTTTTACTAGAAAAAGGGGGAAATAGATCCTGGATGGATTAAAAGCAATCCATATCTATCACAGTCACTCACTGAACACAGTTTGGTTTGATTAGTCTTCATGGAATAGAACTACAGAAAGGCAACTGAGAAAGTGATAAAGACAAAGCGTGGATTTTCCCCATAATCCTGTGGTAGCCACAGGTTACTAACACCTTCCTGGGGAATTGAAGAGCTAATCCCTTAGCCTACTTGGGCCCTTGATATCAGCAGTATAATGGGGCTCTCCTATGTAGCCTCTGGATTTTATTTCATTCCATTTTGTTTTCCATTCAGTTCTTGGCGAGGGCTCCTGGCAGTACATTGCAGCCTGGGTTTGAAGGATGTTCATGGTATGCTTTGGACGTGTTACACCTTGATATCCACACTTTTTTCCATTCACAATCTCACACTGCTTCATATCTGAGTTTATTTCTAAGGAACAGGAGCTGACTCTTCTTAAGGGAACTCAAAGAGTATTCTCCTCTTTATATATAGGAGGTTGGTGGTCTAAGCAATTCCAGTTGGTTGTGCCACCTCTCAGAATACAAAGGTCTGATCACAAGGCAGGAAACAGTCACTTTGGAGTTTATTATAGGCCATATGCTTTGGGGTGGTCCATATTTGGCTCAGGGCCCTAAGCCAATCAGGCAGTTGCATTTCTCTCTCTGCAGTAACTGATTAAGAAATGAATCACAACTCATGTACAACCAGTGCTTCTCAAAAGGATTTTTCTTTCTAGTTCTTTTGGTAAAGGAATCTTTTTTTTTTTTTTTTTTT
>NW_007735093.1:79117-82898 GCF_000696425.1 Galeopterus variegatus
CAAGAAAAAAGAAAAAAGTATCAAAGATATTGAAGAAAATCTGAGAGAGATATTAGACAACCTTAAGCGCTCAAATATCTGAGCCATGGGTATTCCATAAGGGGAGGAAAAAGGAGAATGTATTGAAAACATATTCAACGAAATAGTGGCAGAAAACTTNAGCAATCCCCAGGACAAAAGGAAGTTTGCCTTCTGGATAGTTCCAGCAAAAGTCCTGTGATTAAGTCTCACTGGCCTCTTTCTGAACCAGTCATCATTGCAATGACCATGGAACTCTCTTATTCGGCTGGGCATTCATTCTTTGCTCATTTCTAGATCTGGGGAGTTGGTTCCACCCTATTCAAACCACACCAAGATTGGGAATGGGTGGTCATCTAAAGAAAAACTGGATGCTTTTACTAGAAAAAGGGGGAAATAGATCCTGGATGGATTAAAAGCAATCCATATCTATCACAGTCACTCACTGAACACAGTTTGGTTTGATTAGTCTTCATGGAATAGAACTACAGAAAGGCAACTGAGAAAGTGATAAAGACAAAGCGTGGATTTTCCCCATAATCCTGTGGTAGCCACAGGTTACTAACACCTTCCTGGGGAATTGAAGAGCTAATCCCTTAGCCTACTTGGGCCCTTGATATCAGCAGTATAATGGGGCTCTCCTATGTAGCCTCTGGATTTTATTTCATTCCATTTTGTTTTCCATTCAGTTCTTGGCGAGGGCTCCTGGCAGTACATTGCAGCCTGGGTTTGAAGGATGTTCATGGTATGCTTTGGACGTGTTACACCTTGATATCCACACTTTTTTCCATTCACAATCTCACACTGCTTCATATCTGAGTTTATTTCTAAGGAACAGGAGCTGACTCTTCTTAAGGGAACTCAAAGAGTATTCTCCTCTTTATATATAGGAGGTTGGTGGTCTAAGCAATTCCAGTTGGTTGTGCCACCTCTCAGAATACAAAGGTCTGATCACAAGGCAGGAAACAGTCACTTTGGAGTTTATTATAGGCCATATGCTTTGGGGTGGTCCATATTTGGCTCAGGGCCCTAAGCCAATCAGGCAGTTGCATTTCTCTCTCTGCAGTAACTGATTAAGAAATGAATCACAACTCATGTACAACCAGTGCTTCTCAAAAGGATTTTTCTTTCTGGTTCTTTTGGTAAAGGAATCTTTTTTTTTGTCTGTTTATTTCTTGCAGGGCTTGAACCTGAGAGGATGCAAAATTGAAGTTTTTTTTTTTTTACGTGCTAAAAACCATAATAGGCAAACTGTTCTGAGAATGGAGTTGCCAGTACAGAGGATGTTAGAACTGAGAAAAAGAGAAATGTACCTAAGATCGGGAACATAGTTTTGGCCCCTGGGATCAAGTCACTCTAGAAGCCAGATAACTCTCGGACTTTTTGGTTATAAGACCCAGTAAATACCTGTTTGTCATGTTTTCTGTGACCTGCAAACAAAAGATTCCTAGCTGATGCACCATGGCACCCGTGAATACAGAGGCCGAGGCCTGGATCCTACTCTTAGTATCGAAAGCCCAGTTTTCTTACACTCTAAACCTTAATGTCAGAATTCCATTTAATCCCACCACCCTACGGAGCTTATTTCTCTCTTAGTAAATCTCTGATAATAAGTCATGCCACCCACCACTTTGCTTTTATCAAATGTTAGCAAAAGAGCTCTGAGCACTAATATCTCTTACTCTTGAGTCCCCCGTCTTTCTTTTAACTTCCCCATGAAATAAAACTTGCCTTTTCTTTTAAAAAATGATTAATTATCTAGATTCACTTCTCAAGGTGTAAACAGCTAAACTAAAAATATCCCTCTCTCTGATGGGAGGGGGATTCAGGGCCAGACTGGCTCCCTCTTCTCTGTCCTTTCATTTTTCTTCCTCAACCTTCCTAAATTCTTGACTTTGGATTTCTAGTACTGGAGAGAAATGCAGTTATTCAGAAAATGCCAACATCAGTGACCTGTTAACTTATTTGTTTTGAATATAGGTTTGTTACCAGTGGGTATTATTTTAAGAAAGTGCTCCGTTGATTTGTGTGAGTTAAGAAGATTTAGTATGAAGGAAATTAACCACAAGATACAGACACCAGGAAAGAAAAAGGAAGTGAAAATATATTGGGAAAGAAGAGAAGAGATAGAGGATGAGCAGGAGAGAGAAGTGACATGAATTAAGGTAGAAAATATATTTGGATGGGACTTTAGGATGGTGATGGGTCCAGAGCGGGCGTGCCAGAAGACAGTGCGAGCCTGAGAAGTATGTGCTGTGCTGCCAGAGTACTATTTGCATTTCCAAGAGCAACAAAAAAAGAATAAATCATTGATCAACTAATCTACAATGACAAAAAAGCAACTACAGATTCAAGGTTTCAGGGCCGACACAGAAGAAGATTCCTGAGAGCGCCCAAGCCGCGCAGTGGGACCGAGTGAGCAGCCCGAGGCAACAAAGGCCAAGAAAGACGGCAGCGACAACGCAGAAACGGAGAGGAAGGCACTGGACTGGCCCAGCTCTGTGAGCTCTGTGAGTGACCCCCAGCCCAGCCCCTCTTGCGGGGAAGACTCCCATCCAGCTCCCGCCTACCACACCAGGCTAGGCACCGGCACCAGTGCTGCCTCCATTTTCTCGGGTGGGGGTGGAGCTGGCCAGCTCGGATTGGCCAGGCCTGCCCTCCTCGCTTGGCGCGGCTCCTCACTGAGCCGTGCCACTTGTGTGCCTCGGCGTGGGGCCCCCCGGGGCCTGTGCACTGGCCTACAATCCCACTCCCCCCGCGGATCTCTGGCAGGGCTGGTAGCGGGGGGAGACCCCGGCCAGCATTGGGAGGGCAGGGTAGAGGATCCTGCCCAGATTGTCACTCCACCAC
The DNA here is from genome assembly GCF_000696425.1 of Galeopterus variegatus. Taxonomy (NCBI): domain Eukaryota; kingdom Metazoa; phylum Chordata; class Mammalia; order Dermoptera; family Cynocephalidae; genus Galeopterus; species Galeopterus variegatus. The sequence goes on from NW_007735093.1 coordinate 81,986, forward strand.
ACCCTGGGCTTTGGCCCTAGGTAAACTCCCTGTTTCCAGGAAGCAGATACCATCTCTGTGGTCATCAGTTCGGAAGAACCCCAAACTGATTTCTGGTTGGGAGAGGTGAGGCCGGAGTGCTCTCAAGCTCGCTTGAACCTGCCAGAGAGCTGACTGCTGGCGGGCGCCCGAGTCGGCCCGTGCTGGGGGGATTCAAAGAGGAACTGTGTGCTGTGGGATCCTCCCCCGAGGAGCTCACACCCTGGTGTCGGAGATAACTCAACTACACAATTAACTGCAATACCAGGAGGAAAGTGATAAGCCCAGAGAAAGCCTTATCCAGAACCACAAAAGCACCCAGAGCGTCCCTACCAGAAACCTGAAAGTCTTCCTGGGCGGGGCGGGGCAGAGCACGGGCTTGAAGTCCTGGCTGATAGACGAGGATTGCAGAAGACACGCCCAGCCCTGTACTGAGAACAGAGTGGGGAGGGGTCCGGCAAAGGAGGCGGAGTCTCTGCAAAAAAATACACACCCTGTGGGCTGCCTCTGCAAGGTCCAAAAGCCCCACCTAGTGCACACAGAGTGGGGAAATGCCCGGAGAGCAAGGTGGAGACTCGGCAGAACACACATACCCTGTGGGGCCGGCAGGGCGGGATCCAGCAGCCAGGACCAGAACACACGGAACAGGGAGAACTACACAGGAAGTGGAAGATCAAAAGAGTCCACACACCCTGTAGTACTGTCCCGAGATCCAGCAGCCTAGTAGAGTCCAAGCTGACCAGAGAGGAGGCTTCCCAGAGAGGCCCAAGACCCCAGGTAAACACACACACAAGACACTAGAGGCCAACTGAGCAGTCACAGAGGTACTCATATCAAATTGACAAACACAGCCATACCTTAGTTAGTCAAGAGGGTCAAACCTGTGCACAGTGAA
>NW_007735094.1:0-242 GCF_000696425.1 Galeopterus variegatus
TTAGCACGGCTAACAAAAAAAAGAAGAGAGAAAATTCAAATAACAAAAATTAGAAATGAAACAGGTGATATTAAAACTTCTCCATCTGAAATACAAGGAATCATTCGAGACTACTATAAACAACTCTACGCCAACAAGTTTGAAAATCTGGAGTTAATGGATAAATTCCTGGACACACACCAGCTCCCATAACTGAGCCATGAAGATGTAGAAAATCTGAACAGACCAATAACAATAAAGGA
>NW_007735094.1:4235-56878 GCF_000696425.1 Galeopterus variegatus
TCATTGGTGGGAGCTAAAAAATAAACAAATTAATTCACCCACATATACACACACAAAAAAACGGGGTGGGGGGGGAAGAAGATATAACAGCTATACTTTTTTGAGGTTGTTACAACAAGCAAACGGAAAGGACATTCTTGGGGGGGAGGGGAGAGACGGAGGAGGCAGGGAGGTGTCGGTGATGGGCCATAATAATCATATACATTGTATATTGACAAAATAAAAATTTCACGAAAAAAAATCTATAAATAAATAAAACTCAAGTTTATAAGTGATTTTTGTTTTTTATAATTTGAAAGGGATTCAAGGTTAACCCTGTAGTAACATTACTTGCCCTCACTAACATTTCCTTTTAGTTACTTGAGTAGGCAAAAAGGGGAAGTGTTGGAGCCACCACCGAAGATGGCTCATAAACAGCAGCCCCTCTTATTGTGCACTGGTGAGTAAATTAGGCACAACAGAGCACATGTCTACCTTTGTTGGTGACATCCCTCAAATATTCGAGCTTTAGAAAAGCTTAAGAATCTACTCTAAAGGTAGAAGAGCCGGGTAGTAATGATTAGGACCTAGGTACAAAGTATGGCTCTGCCTCTTATTTGTGTGACCTTGGGCATGTTATTTAACCTGTTTTAACGGGTTTTCTTATCCATTTTCATGTAATGGTATTTGTGAGGATTATATAATTAAAATGAGATTTAGTACAGTACATGGCAAATAATAATTGTTAAATAGTATTATTTGTTCATTCTATTTATAAAAGTCAGCAGTTCTAGATCACAAAGCCTTGAACCTTTGCATGACTTGGAAAGGAGAAGAACTCTGATAAGAGTTTTATTTTCTAGCAGCATAGATCTCTCAGAATGCCTGGGCCTGAGTTTATGTTGCCAGCAACTGCTAAAAAAAAAAAAAAAAAAAAAAAAAAAAAAGCCTTCAAGGAATCTTTATGTTGCTATTTGGGACTATGAAGGCCACCAAAACTTTCTGTACTGCACTCTCTAGAGTTGAAAGTTTTGGGCTCCAGACACAAAAATATCAGAAAGGTCCCATGACTTTTTGCTAGTTATAGAATTAATGGTTCTTCAGTCTTTCTGTGGTTCAGACCCTCTTGAGCTGTACGGTCGTTCTCCCTTTCTCCCACTCTTTTCTTCCCCTCCATTGACTTTCTTGCTTTCCCCACAGAAGACCATAAGTCAAGCAGCTGGCTGTCATACAACTGCTTCAAATTTCTTGTCATATTTTATGATCATAGTTACTTATTCCTCCTTGAATTAAAGGTGCCTTTATCTTGCCTCCACATGGGGCTTCTGGGGTTACTTCCTAGGAGCCCTTCAGACTTTAGGGTTGGTAGAATGACAGCTATATCTTATGCTGGAAACTTTCTTTTAAAAGAGCTACAGCCAGTTTGCTCATTGACCAAAAATTCTCTGTTACCCTGGTTCAGAAAGGGTGGGCTGAGCAGACCTCTTTGAATTGCAAAGCTGGTGCAGTATTCTCATTACATTGAGTATGGGGGAATTTGTGTATAAAACAAGTTTCTTTTGAAGGCCATAATTGGATTTTAAGGGCTGCATCATATAATGTTTTCATATTCAAAATAGAATCAACTATATAGAGTCCATTGGTTGAACCTCTCTCCTCCTCTCTCCCAGCTGTCAAAGATTCCATTTCTCCCAGACAAGACAAAGCAGCTGCAGTTGAGGGAGCCACATTGGCTCTGGTAAGAGAGTGAACATAAGTAAGAGATTAGAGATTATCAAGGGCTTGAGTTTTAACAGGTCCACATACTCTATTTCCAGTTCCTCCCAAGGATCTGAGTGGAAAAGGAAGGTGCTCTATAGCCCCTAGAACTGACCCCAAACAGCTGCATGAAGTCAGGCCTTACCACTACTTTAATCAAAATTTTGAGGCCAGTTTTCTTGGAAGGCCTGACAAGCAGCACACTTTCCTAGATACTGGACATAAAGAGAGATGTTCCTGGAGCTTTACTAGTCCAAACACGGGGACTCTTCAAGCCACTCTGCAGTGAGCACTACTCTTCTCCATTGCTAGACAAAGATAGAATTCAAAGGATTCTAGTCCTCTTTTCTGCTGGAGCTGAGCAGAGGTGGAGCTTTCAGGGAGACTAAAAGGTAGTGGTCTGGACCGTTTAGACAAAAAGATGCGTAGACCAAACCAGCCCCCCTCTAGGCATTAGAGCCAAGTCTCTGCCTGCTTCTTGCTGATAGGGACAGCCAGGTTTTCTGGTGGAATACAAAATAGGCCTTTTGGCTGTCCTGACTGAGATAAAGGAATTTTCCATAGATCCAGGTGGTTAATTAGACTTTTGCATTGGGGTCTGAGGACAATGCCCAGCTATTTGTAAAGTCTTACTCTGCCTTCTTTTATTTTCTTTGCGTGTTTTTTTTTTTTTTAATCTAGGGACCTTGTAAGAAGGCTGAATAGTTAAAAGCAGGCTTTGGAAATTATTGGATATCCTGGGTCTTCTTGACCAGATACCATACAAATCACACTTTAACATCCCATATGTCTTATCTGTTTTATGTTACTATAACAGAATACCACAGACTGGGTAACATATAAAGAAATTTGTTTCTCACAGTTCTGGAGGCTGGGGAGTCCAATACCAAGGTGCCAGCTTCTGGCAAGAGCCTTCTTTCTGTGTCATCCCATTGTGGAAGGCAAGAGGGTGAGGAGGGTGGCACCGGGAGGGGGCAAAACTTCTTTTATCAGAAACCCACTCCTGTGGTAAAGGCATTAATCCATTCATGAGGGCAGAGAACCCTAATGGCTTAATCACCTCTTAAAGGTCCCAACACTGCTGTACTGGCCAGCCACCAAAAAAAAAAAAAAAATGATCCCAACACTGTTGCAGTGGGGACTAAGTTTCCAAAACATGAACTTGGGGGGACACATTCAAAGCATAGCACCAAACTATGATTAGGTTTAGAGAGGCCCTTGCCAGAAAGTCTTCATTCATTCTATTTAAAATCCCACTTATTAGAAGTTCAATAATATTACCTCCCAAAAATAAGTGATTGGCAAAATACAGTCAGAAGATAAGAAGCTGAACTACTTTGAGTAACACATTATTTATTCACTGTTATCTTGCTCAAAGTTGATTGTTTAATAATATGACAAGTTTGGCAGGGACTCTTAGGACCTTATTTCATGGTGTCTTCTTTAAATGAGGTTAATAATATCAGAGTTATCAGAGTTATCTGCAGGCCTATCAGGAAGGATTGAGTCTCCACCTCTCTTCAAAAATTTCAAGGACCTGTCCCCTTTTCTATTACCCAGTTCCAGTTGGTTGCCCTTCCCCTGCAGGCCTGGGTCCAGTGGGAGTGCCTGTTCTATAATTAATTTTCATTTTAACACACACAGCCTTGGATCAGAAACTGTTTTCTTCCTTAGGCCTCAAGTGAACAAGGCTCATGATTCAGCTCATGTATGGCTACTTAATTAAGAAAATTCCTCTGTGAAATCTACATGCTTGGACCACATTATGCACATTATACTTTGATAACATTAATTCTTAGTATTGATTTTTCTAGCCTGCAGAAAAGTCCCTGACCTTCAGGGAGTGGTCAAGGATTCTCATTTTGAACATTTCACAGGTTACTTCATCAAGTCAGTTAAAATACTTGTACATTTTTACCCTTACTCAATAGGAAAAAACTTAATTGTGGGCTGGTTTAATCAGATTATTATCTTAACACCCAGTGTGGGATTAACTGAATGGACTGTATTTTGAGAAATGAATAGATTAAGAACTAGAGATAATACCATAAGAGACAGAGTTCAGGCATTGGATACCTGCTTGGTTAAGGAAGTGAAGGTGCTTAAAGTAGAAGAGCTATTGGGAAAGGGATATGAAACCAGAAAGATCATTTTAGAAGGGAGCTTCCCTTGGTTCAACTCAAAATGTTGGCTTTAATAAGGCAAAAATAAAATGAAACTTACTAACACTGAAAGCCACTATGTATGATGAATGCCATAGCCACATATTACATTTTCTCAGAAAGTAGTTCCCAGAGCTTTTCATATTCAGGTACATACTTACGTGGAAATACATCTGCAGTATTTCATCTTAAGGATTCGGAGTTGTCTGCAACCTATCTGAAGGTCCTCAAGGGTTTGGTCAGTAAGCAGGACACAACCAGAGATATCCAAAATGTGCAGGTAATGGCATTTTGCTGATAGCATCTCCATCGCCAAATCAGTAATCTGAACACACAGCCAAAGTAAGTACTGGTTATTCAGACAGACTTCATCCCAGGAAGAACAGTGTCTTAATTTGGGCTGCTGTAATAAAATATCATGGACTGGGTGGCTCAAACATCAAATGTTTATTTCTAACAGTTCTGGAGGCTGGGAAGTCCAAGATCAAAATTGAGATGTCTACACATTTGGTGTCTTGTGAGGTACCTCTTCCTTGTTTGCAGATATCTGCCTTCTTGCTGTATTTTCACGATAGAGAGAGAGCTCTACTCTGTTCCTCCTCTTATAAGGACGTAATCCCATCAAGGGGACTCCACCCTCATGACCTCTTCTAAACCTAATTACCTCCCAAGCACCTTACTTCCTAATACTGTCAATTGAGCCTTAGGGTTTCAACATACGAATTTTGGAGGGACACAAACATTCAATTGATAACAAACAGAATCAGGACACTTGCAAATTCTCTTTCATCCAGCTTGTCACATGATGGACCTGTAATTCAAGTTAGTGGTTTAACTCTTTTCCAAATAATGTCAGAACAGTAAAATATCTGCCTCAGGTTGCACCAATAGAATTTGTGATCTTGCTGTTATTTTCATTTAAGAATCCTCTGGTTTGGATGAACAACTTCATCCAAATTTCCTTAGTAATACCTGTCACACCAATACAAGCAACTTATGAAATGCTATAGAGATGGGATTTGGCTTTAAACTTAAAATCCACTTTAAGGTATCGTCAATTTGGAAACATATGCTTAATAACATTACATGTTACAACACTACAAAATATATATCCCCTGAAGTTAACCTGTAGGCAGGATCAGATTACTATGAGAAGAGATCTGGATGTCTCTTGATGGTTTGTGTGTAAGAAAGATAGAGTAACTTGGTTCTGGAAAAAGATAAATAAATGAGACAGATGTTTGAAGGCAGGGGAAGGAAGAGGAGCAGAAACCACAGAGACTACACAAATCCTGCTGTGACAAGTTCTACTGACAGTTCCAACATCTTGCAAGTTTGCCCAGATGTCCAGCAGAGGTAATTCAACATCTTGGAAGTTTGCCCAGATGTCCTGCAGAGGTAATTCAACTCTACTTCTTAGATTATTTCACTTACTCAGGGTCTAGCTTTTGAATTTACAGCTGAGCTGAGACTTGCTGCAGAATCAACTAGATTACTCTCCCCAAAGGAATTTTTTCCAACTGGATTTAATTTCTTACTTTAAATGTTTGAACATTCTAAAAAACATATGCTATGAGTCTTGGCTCTTGTTTTTAACATAAAGTTAAGAGAAATATGCAGAAAAGCCTTCAGTTTGAAATGTACGCTTTTTAAGTTTTGAAAAAGAGATATTGTTATTGTCTAAGCATGCCCTGTTTCCAGACCATGTTGAGGACCAAGGTTCAATTTTGCAATTGATTCTCACAAAAATGCCTTCAGGCATTCCTGCCATACTATAGTGGGTCTCTGAGGATCTGATGTCACTGAAAATAAAAAGCCCTTAGAATTGTAGAGGAAAGGAAGAACAATGAGTGATGAAAAAGTCCAGGGCAGGTGGAGTTCAGAGTGGTAGGTTTTGTTTGATACTGGGAGAGCTGAAAAGGAGCCTGACATATCCTGAAGATCAGAAGCTCAAGATGTTTAATGACTGAGGTGTTGATTTGTGGCTTTGTGGATTGAGGGCTTGGAACTGGGGATGGAAATGACTTGGCTACATTCTTAACTCCTAGACACAGGGTCCTGGTCCCAGCCCCACGGAGCAGAGATTATGTCAGTCCCAACACAACTACCTTTGATTTTCTGAGAAAATGTTTTAGTTTATATTTTAAATGAAGTTATTTTTTATTTTAGAAATAATATAAGCGCATTACCAAAAAAATTAACAAAATAAGCAATGGAAAACTAATTACAAATTCACCACCTTAACATAACTACTTTTGGGCCGGCCCCGTGGCTTACTCGGGAGAGTGCGGCGCTGGTAGCGCCAAGGCCGCAGGTTCAGATCCTATATAGGGATGGCCAGTGAGCTCACTGGTTGAGCGTGGTGCTGACCACACTGTGCTGAGGGTTGCGATCTCCTTACCAGTCAAAAAAAAAAAAAAAACATAACTACATTTAATATTCTGGAGTATTTCTTAGTAGTTCCCTATACCTAGACCCCCATTAACAGAATTGTAAATAAAGTAATTAAATTAACTTTGCAATCTGCTTTTTTTTCACTAATGCATTCCCATACTAATGCATTCCCACTTCACAGTCTCCATACTTAAAATCTTTAATAGTTACCAAATGTTGTATTTAATAGACATAATTTACTTTACCATTCCCATTTTTCTAGTCATTTCAGTTGTTTCCAAGTTTTTAGTATTTAAATAATATTTTTGGTGACTGTTCAGACATATAGCCTTCTCAAAATTCTGGATTGTTTCCCTTAGGATAGATTTCAAAAGGTGGATTTGATGAGGTATGGCTATTTTTGTGGCTCTTGGGTACATATTTTCACATTGCTTCACAAAAGGACCATACCCATCTATAAAGCCATCCATAACAGAAAGACCAGTTTCACTGAATCCTTGTCGACCACTGGGCATTACAATTAAAAATTATATAATTTGGTAGGTAATAAATGATACTTCAAAAAATGTTTTAACTTGGATTTCTTTATTATGTTGAATCTTTTTCTACATTGTTTTCTAGTAGTATTTTCTTTGGTTTGAATCCCAGCTCTGCAACTGTCTAGTTGTGTGACCATAGGCAAGTTGCTTAAATTCTCTAAACCTCAGTTTACCCATTTGTAAAAGCCACCCAAAATTGGCATAGGATTAAGATAATGTATGTGACCAGTGACTAGCATATACAAGTAGTAAGTACTCAATAAACAGTAGCTATGATTATGATTATTCATCTCCTTTGCCATTAATCTATGGGATCTGCTTTTTCTTTAAGTAAAAACTCTTTATACAAAAGACAGCCTGACCCTTGTATTTCATGTTCGCTGAATTGTACTATTGTTTCTCCCCCAAATGTCTGTTTTGATTGTCTAAGTCAAGATATTTCAGTAGCACCACTAATGGTGATCCCAAGAAAAAGGAAAATGCCTCAAAGATGGGCAGCAAGAAAAGATTCTGAATAGCCTACAAAATGAACTGTTGGATTAATAATTGGTTTCATGAGGTATTAGCTAATGGAAATCTAATGCAGTAAGAAATGACTGGCTTTGAAGGCCAGGCCAAAAATGAGTGCTCAAGTTTTTGCTCTAGTTTTTTGATAAGCCACTAAACCTTGAGTAGGGCTTTTAAATATAATGAAAATATTTTGGATACATTTGCAAGAGAGGAAGAGGCTCTTGGGAAATTATCTTCTAGAATATTATATTTGGCTATTTCTTAAGAGCTCTGTTTATTCTTTTTATTTATTTGTGAGAATATAGCTGTGGTGCATTAAAAATGGCCACAAATGCTTTGCAGCTAATCCCAGCAAGAAATGAAGTCTGTTTTCCAAACTCTTGAATCTAGGCTAGCCTTGTGACTTACTTTGACCAAAAGAATGGGGCAGAAGTCATATTCTTCTTCTGAGCCTGGCCTCAAGAGGCCTTGCAGCTTCCACCCTTGCCCTCTTGGAATGTGTTGCTGCCCTGTGAAGAAGCTCAGCTAGCCTGTTAGAGGATGACACCATGTCAAGCAGGAGGAAGCTATCCCAGCTGAGGCCACATAGGCCAGTCAGCTCTAAGTGAATCCAACAGATGACTGCAGCTACATAGGTACAACCACTAACAGAAGAATTACTCAACCAAGACTAACCCAGATTAGTGACCCAAAGACTTCTGAGCAAATAAAATGGTAGTTTTTTTCAAGCCACTGAATTTTGCGGTGACTGGTTACACAGCAATAAATAAGTGATACATTAGCCAATGCCATGTGCCAGGAGCCTAACCTTTTGTAATACATGGTAAAATATGATCCATTTATCATTTCTTTTCCTTATGGCCATTTTTAAACCTCTAATTGATTTATCTTATGGCCATTTGGAAAACTCTGAACTGAAAGAATTTCCAAACATGTTAGCAAGCTGCACTAAGAAAATAAAAATTTGAAAGATAGGATTGTCATGGGGATTCCCAGAATTAGCAAATATTCTATTCCTTACCCTTTGGGCTGCAAGTCTATGGAAATAGAATTAAGTTACTTCACTAAACGTTGAATCATTTGCCCACTGATCTATACCTTTCCACTCCTAATTTCCCCATCTGTAAAATGAGAGTAGTTAAAAACAGACAAAAAGAATTGTTAACTCTTCGCCTGGTGTTATCAAAGCTCTGGAAACATAATAAACATTTTGAGTAAAATGTTTTACCATATTAGTATAAGAGAGATTCTGTGCATGCCCTGGGGGTTTCTCCAACACCTTCACAACCAACAAGGTTGTGTAGTTTTTAGCTGAGCCCAGGACCTTAGGGGAGAGCAGTAGGGCTTTGTGACCTGACTCAATCACCTCAGATATACTTTGCCTACCGGACAGTTCTCCAGGTGGCCTAGGACCCACCCAATTCTCTCCCTTTTCTAGCTTATAGTGCTGGAGATGAGTGGGGGCGAGGGAGAAGCTCTATTCCAGTCCCCGCTAGAAACAGGATGTCCTTGAATGCTTTAGCTCAGTGTGTCATGGGGCCCCCAGGATATAAAACCCAGGACGGGCTGCTTTCTGGAGTACTTTAGCTACAGTGTAAATGGAGCACAGTTGCAATTTCATCCACCCTGGACAGCTTTCCTGAGTCTTGGGGGACTGGCTCTCAATAAATCCTAGGCATCTCTTGTCCCTTGCTGCCTATCTGCAAGGAATACATTTGCTTTATGTAACTTGTATATAAGTGTGTTGTGTCTCACCAGACTCAGTACACAGTGAACCTGCTTCACTTCACCTGCACCTCTCTGACAGAAGTGCATTTCCAAAGCATGTTTTAGCTTACTTTATCTCCCTCAGGCATGCAGTGCAGAAACATTTTGTCATCGTTCTTCAGCGATTCACTATAATTTTTCTCATTTCCCACCCTCCCTGCTATTCTTTCTAATCATTACTTATTCCTACTTCACATCGATGTCATGAGGATCAAAGATGACAATGTTAAGTAACAGGGCATAGAACTGGGCCCATAGTAACCAGCTTTTTTCCTCATTTGGAGCTACCTTTGCTTTCCTTGGTATTTTAGTGCTGGCTAGGATGAGGTCACTATACTGACCTTGGAGCTGAGATGGTTGCAGGGAAGAGTTGGCCTTCCAGGAGATAGATAAGATGACCATTCAAAATTCACCTGTGGGCTTTTGGGAAACCTGACCTAGAACATTGAGCCAGACACCAATGTATTTCACGGCCCATCAAAAGCAATGTAAGTAGAATATATTAGGCTGGACATATTAGCCTTATGACCTCTGGGTGAGGCGAATTGAGTATTCAGATTGGCCCAAATAATGGTGAGCGCATCTTCTGAATCAGAATACTCATCTGGCCCACAGTCTGACTAGAACAATTCAGATAGCAAACCCTTCTACTCTACTCCTACTCCTTTACATTGGGGTTCTGAAATAGTCTATTCTGCTTCCTTTTTCTCCCCCCTAGACCTTTGATGTAGAGTGATGCATTTTTATGACATCTAATTTGTGTAAAGTCTCTCTTAGTTCTAGGTTGCAAGACAGTACCTACTGCACAGTTTGTAGAAATTCAGCTTCTTACCAAAAAAAAAAAAAAAAAAAAAAAAAAAAAAAAAAAAAAAAGAAAAAAAAAAAAAAAAAAAAAGAAAAAAAAAAAAAAAAAAAAAGAAAAAAAAAAAAAAAAAAAAAGAAAAAAAAAAAAAAAAAAAAAGAAAAAAAAAAAAAAAAAAAAAGAAAAAAAAAAAAAAAAAAAAAGAAAAAAAAAAAAAAAAAAAAATCAAAAAAAAAAAAAAAAAAAAATCAAAGCAAAACAAAACAAAACAAAAATCCTCTGCCCTATTTTTTTGTTCTCACTGGAGCCGTTTTCCTTTTTTCATTCTCCTACTTTCTTCCTTTTAGAGCCACTAAAAAGCCCAGTCTCCATCTGTGCCTGCTTTACAGCCAGAGCAGTTCCCAGTGAGCCACGAGCCATGTGTTGCCCATGTGTCCCTGTGCTATGAAAGCAAGAACCCTTGCGATCTGTTACTGTTCAAGCTGCAGGGAGTCAGTGAATCAGTGCTGCTAGTGTGCTGGATTCCTTGACCCAGCTCTCCTCTAGTACCATGTAATGCTGCTGGTTTCCCTCATTCTAAACAGATACATTAGTAATAAAAAATAATTTTGCTGTGAACTTTCTGGCTTAATTTGTCATAGTTTACCATATCTTTTCCCCTACTGCCTCCTCCTCTTTATTGCAGCACAATTAGCTGTGGAAGACTCAGGAGGTTTTAGCATCACTCTCTTAATCCACTCACAACACAAACTTAACAACATAGAAGCTGAGTGTCTAGACTACATAGAGGTCAGGGCTTTTTGAGAGTTGGGGTGATGCTGCAGTACCTAAAAGACCATCAGTGTGCACAACAGAAGAGAACAAGGTTAATAACTTTGCAATTCTTCAGGATTTTTTTAAGATTTAAAATTTTTCTTCCTTCTTCATATTTTGCTAATGCCAAACTTTTTCTATTAATTTGTTTTGGTCTTTATCTTCCATTTTAGAGGTTTTCCTCTTATGTCTTATAATCCTTGACTGTCTGGCTCATGATTAATAGCGGAGGACTAAAAAGGTATGAGTGCATGGTGTGGGGCTTCTCTATTGTAAGCTTCAATGAAGGACGGCCTAGGTGAGTTATTTGTTGGAAAAACTCCCAATGTCAGTATTTTTAGGTCTTTCATCTTGAGCCAGTCAGGGTCTGCAGGGTAGAGGCTTCCAGTCTCCCGCCTAGAGGAGAAGATCCTGGCAGCCAAGTTTGGGATGTTGAGTTGGAAAAAGCGTTTGAATGTCTGCACTCAGCATCCAGTCACTTCATTCCCCTTTTCACTTTTACATCTACACTCTCAATTATACATGTTGTCTCCCAGCCCAGCAACCCTCTGTTTTACTATATCTAGAGTAGTGGGTTTCTATCAGGAGACATTTTGCCCCTCAAGAGACATTTGGCAATGTCTGGAGATGCTTTTGATTGTCAGGACTGTAGGTTTGGGGAGTTAGATGTTACTGACATCTGGTGAGTGGTGGGCAGGGATGGTATTAAATATCCTACAGTGTACAGGACAACCTCCTGCTACAAAGAATTATCTTGTCCAAAATATCAATAATGTCAGGGCTGAGAAACCTGACATTATTATTTATTATTTAGGAAATAAATCTCCAGGCTTCTGTTTGGGGTAGGGAGGGGCAGTTGCCCAGACGTATGGAGCAGGAGAGGGGATCTAGGGATCTGTCTGATTCTCAAGAATCTTAAACGGAGTCCTCCTTATTTTAGCCTCCTTTTTAACCCAGTTCCAGAGGTACATGGTGCTGCCAAGTTTGAAGATTGTGGTGTAAATCAAATTTTTTTTTTCAGCTTTCTCTACTGTTGGTTTAGGATTCAAAGCTGTTTCTGGTCTACTAAATTAATCCATCTGTTTTCAAGCTTCTAAAGTTTTATTTCTCTTGCCTCCTCTCCTGTTTTCTGTATGCACATGGGCCGTCACTTTTCATCTGCAGTTTTGGTAGGGTTTCAAGAGGAACAAAATTGTATGTGTATATATATATTCAATCTGCCATATTAACCCAGAACCCAAGATCTCTATTTCTTGACATGGAGATATGTCCATAGCATATTAAGCAAAAAGAAAGTAGGTTACAATGTATTTAGGAAAGTAGAATTCTATTCTTTTAAAAAACATGGCAAAACATAAAACTTCTATAACTATTTTTAATCTCTTTGTACTTGGAAAAAATTCTGGAAGAATAAGTAAAAAATGCCAACAATGGTTATATCAGGGTGGTGATATGACAGTGGATTTTTAGTTTCTCCTTTAAGCTTTTATATGTAGTCCAATTTTTTTATGAGTATTTCTTTTATACATAGATGCTGAGAAAAATTATCAAAAACTTGAAAATAAGACAAAAGATGATTATATATCCCTTCAATGTCTTACTGGAACATCATTTAACAGGTCAATTTGGGAAATTCTATAGGGAATTATGCTTTTCTTTGACATACTATTTACTATTGATTAAGGTCTCAACTCAGTGAAATTACAAGTTAACTTATTATATTTTTGTCTAGGAGAGAGACAAATTATTTCTACCTGGTAGAAACTCTAATCCCAAGGTTATGGTTTTATGCCTTGTAGGATATTAACCAGTTTTAGATCTAACCTAACAATTATAATCTAACATTCTTCCTTCAATTCCTATAAATACTAAGTTCATTGAAATGTTCCACACACTGGCTTTGTCATTTAGCTGGTTCTTTCACTATGAATTGAATAAATCTTTGACACATGTTTATATTTGTATGAGAATTGTGTTTTCAACTTTTTGAAACTTCTACTTTGAAATCAAAAACTTATTTCAACCTTGGGGATAGAAAAATGTCTAATGAATACTTCAGATATAGCCAAAACAACAACAAAAACAACAAGTTCTATAATGAGTCCAGCCCCGACTGTTGTCCTCCCTGGGTTCTTTGGCAGTGCTTCAGTTTGACATGTCTGCGCTCTGACTCCTGCACATACCTTTGGACAGCCAGCAATGCTGAGCGATGTGAGATTAGTGCAGTAAATGGCCAGTGCTTTAATAACCTCATCTGACAGCTGGGGGCAGTAAGAGACATCCAAGTATTCCAAGATCAGTGAGCTTTTACAGAATGCCTGCAAGAAATTCCAAGGTCAAAGGTTTTTTCTTGTCTATTCCTTGGTCTTTATTCAAACGTTGTATACGTAGAGCCATCTTACCCATAGCACTTAGTATACATTTTAGTCCCTGAAATATCTCATTGCACACCCCACCAAAAAAAAGAGAAAAAGAGAAAAAAACACATCCCATCTCATTGTAAAAAATCTCTTTATAATGGAAGATATTCACACCAAGTTAACAGCTTAGTAATATTCAAATTCCTATTTCTTTGGGTAAAATGGTGATAATACCCATATCAAAGAATAGTTGTGTGGATTATATGAAATGATATACATACCTGATATGGCTTATAGCACAAAATAGATTATCTAGCTATCTATAAAATGTTATATACAGTGTATTTGAGAAGCAGTATAGTACATTAGTTAGTGCTTGACACATAGTAAACCTAAGCATTCCATAAATGTTAACTAGTGCGTACTTTGGTGGCATGTATACTAAAATTGGAACAATTTTAGCTTGGCCCCTGTGCAAAAATGACATGCAAATTCATGAGGCATTTCATAGTTTTTTTTTTTTTTTCCAGTTAGGAGGAAAAAGCTCAGGAGATCTATTGTACAACATGGTGACTATTGTTAATAACAATGTATTTTGCTGTGGTTTGACCCCAACAAAACTCATGTTGACATTTAATTGCCAGTGTAACAGTATTGGGAAGTAGGGCCTTTAAGAGGCAATTAGGTCATTAGAGCTCCACCCTCACAAATGGATTAATGCCATTACGTGGGAGTGGGCTCCTGATAAAAGCTCTGTCCTGATAAGAGTTCAGCCAGATTTTCTCTCTCTGTCTCACATGCTTCCTTGACCTTCCACCATGTTATGATGCAGAAAGAAGGCCCTCAAGAGATGAGGCCTCTCGATCTTGGACTTGCCAGCCTCCAGAATTGTTAGAAATAAATTTTTCTTTATAAATCACCCAGTCTGTGCTATTCAGTTACAGGAACAGAAAACAAACTAAGACATACTCCAAAAAGTTTGTGGAAAAATGGAATTAAGAGATAATACAAATCTTTCCATGAACTTTTTGAAGACCCCTTGTATATTTGAAAATTGCTAAGAGAGTAGATTTTAAATGTTCTCACCACAAAAAAATGATAAGTATGTGAGGTAATGGATATATTAATTAGCTTCTTTTAGCCATTCCACAACATATGTATATATATCAAAACATCATTTTGTGGAGTTCTGATCAAGATGGCGGAATAGACAGTTCCCAGCGTCACTCTCTCCCACAAATGAACCAAATTTTCAACTATAAAAATGTAACATCGGCCAAGCTGGGGCCACTGGAGCTCAGGGGAAGAGGAGGAGAGATCTTCCGAGCTCATGAAGGTGGGAGAAACTACGATGAGAGAAAGAAAAAGCTGCTCTGAGCATTTCAGGCCACGGCTGCTTTAAGGCTCGAGCTGATGAGCGCATTGAGCAGGAGCCGGCCAGCAGAAGCCACAGCTGTGCCCTTCAGATGGAGTTACTTGGAGGCAGCAGGGGAGAAGAGGGCCTTTGCCCCCAGGACAGCAAGACCATTAATAGGGTTCCCATGGACCCATGCAGGAGCGAGGACCCAGAACAACTGAAAAAAGGGAGCCATTCAGAGGCTGGTGAGTCATCGCAAGGGACCAGCGCAGGGCCCATCCCATGGGAAGTGTTTGGAGCATGGGTGGTGGGTGAGATGGGAACACCGGGGGAACACTGGGACACAGCAAAGACAGCCGACCTGCACCCCAGTCAGCACATGACCACTCAGAGGAGAATGGTCAGGAATGCAGAATTGCATGGGGTGCAGTTCGATGAAAAAACTCAGGCCCAGATCAGAGATTCTACAGAACACAGATCCACTGGGTTTCTGGAGAGCCGAAAGTACATATAAGATCAACCATTAAACCCTGAGCTGCACAAAAAGCCTTCCCTAGGGAAACAGCAGCAAAGCAGCAATTTAAACAACCACACAGCTCAAGTACTGGTTCCCACAGGAAGTTCCCGTATGTTAGAAACAAAGGACAAAACATTAGTTTCGGCCCAGGTACACCACCAGCACCTTGGGCCTGCCTGGGAACCAGAGGCTTGGATCTGGAAGCGGACCCCACTCCCACTTCCAGGCAAACTGCCAGTGCCTCGGAGCCAGCCTGGAGACCTGAGGCACGGAGAAGGGGACTTGACCCCTCTCCCACAACCAGGCACACCAAGCCAGTGCCTTGGGTCCCACCCAGTGACCTGAGGTATGGAGCCAGACACTGGACCCTCATCCCACAACCAGGCACACCGTGCCAGCACCTCGGGGCCTGCCCAGGGACCAGAGGCATGGAGAAGGGGACCAAACACACCCCACAACCAGGCATACCTCCAGTGCCAAGGAGCATA
This sequence comes from Galeopterus variegatus, assembly GCF_000696425.1. NCBI lineage: Eukaryota > Metazoa > Chordata > Mammalia > Dermoptera > Cynocephalidae > Galeopterus > Galeopterus variegatus. The sequence continues at coordinate 19,682 of NW_007735094.1, forward strand.
CCAAAAACAGTACCTCCACATGGGTGGCCCACCACAGCCACCACAATAACCGTGGCTGCCGCAAAAGCGGCTAGACACCACAACCACCATGCAGATGGTCTGCCAACCACTGGAGTGCATTCACACAAGAAGAGTCACCAGCAGAGATGAGGAAAAGAAGAGGATGTTTTTTTCCACAAAACCCATTTCAGAGTGACAGAAGCAGCATCTGCTCTATGATAATATTGGGGGACCTAATCACATCTCTCAGCATTGGACAGATCATCTAAGCAACAAATTAACAGAGTAACCATTATTCTTCCAGAAGGAGAGAAGAAATCTAGGGTAATTAGAGGGGGGAGGAGGAGAGAGTGGGGGAAGGGAAGAGATTGGACAAGGGGCATAAAGAATAATTACAGTTTGTAACTATATATGCTAGTAATATTGATTTAATCAACATATCTCAATGTTTAACCCCCAAAATAGGTATAATCTATTTTGCTTCAATAAATAAAATAAATTTAAAAAAAATCATGTTGTACTGTATAAATATATGCAGTTTTTTTTTGCCAATTTAAAAAATTTAAAGCTATTAAGAAATCTGTCTTGTCTAGCAATTAAGTAATATCAAAAATTGGAAGGTGCAGCTTGTCAGAAGATACTGAGTTCTCTGTCACTGGAGATAATCAAGCATACAGGGCATACCCAGGGTGGTGTTGAAGGGAATTTACCTTTGAGTGATTGGAATCAGTGGTTTTGAATCTCAGTGCAGAGATTCAATAAGCTTTTCAATAAGAATGCAGTTAAGTCTCACATGGTACTGTCTGGAACTCTGCTAGCTTTTATAATCTTTCCTAAGTATCATATTTAGAATAAAGTAAGTTCTTAATAAATACTAGTCAGTTGATTGATCCCTTGTGTCTTCTGAAGCCAAGGCGCAGAAGCAGCTGTGACCCCAGTCCTGTACTTCTAATAAGTCAATCCCAGTCCTGATGAACTGATGCACCCCCATATACCCAGCCAGAGATCAGACAGATCCTCCTTACCTCCCACCAGTGGTCTGAGTTTTGTGCATCCAAGCTCCCAACTCAGAAAAACAGCTCAGGCCTGGGTCCCTACCCTAACAAACATACCCCCCGGGCCAGTGGAACTAAGGTGCATCCATACACTCCCAGAGAAGCAGCCAACTGGTCTTGCCCTCAACAGTCCCACCTAGCGGCCTTGCCCACCACCCGAGAAGTGGTTCAGCATTCCCACCCCTGGCAGGCCTGCTCCTGCACCTCCAAGGAAAGCACTACCTCACACCTGGCCCCAATAAGTGGCACAGTGGACCAGCTCCCAGCAGACCCACACCCAGCCAGCTGAGCTAAAGCATGCCTTCACCCCCACCTCAGAGAAAAGCCCAACTGTCAGGCCTTTGGTGAGCCCACCCCTGAGTCTTTGAGCCATTGCACCCATACCCTTCTGAGTGAGAGACAGACTGGCTGATGTGCCCCTGGGGGGCCTTCACCCAGTCAGAAAATCAGCACAGTGACCCTGCCAATGTTGAGCCGGCCCTGAATCCCTGACATGCCACATGCCCACACTTCCAGCCTGAGCATCAACCTAGCAATCCCATTGTCAGTAAGCCAGCACCTAAGATGACTGACCCACAGGGAGAGCAAGCATACCAACAGCCTGAGAACCAACACAGCAAGCCCACCCTTGGCAAAGCTGTGACACCATCGCCATAAAGCTCCCAAGCATAGGCCACTGAGGCATATGCAGACATAGAAAAAGTGGATTACAGCTGAAGAAACTACACAGAATCTACACTATTGCACCCATCCAGAACAAAGCCATCATACTCTACCCAATAGACACCCAAAGACACATTTGCACGTGAAAGTCGTTCCCCACACAAGCCACTCTGCAAAATTCAAAGAGGCAACTGTTCCACCAGATGCACAGATGTCAACATGGGGAAACAAGAAACATGAAAAAACAAAAAAATGTGACACCACCAAATAGACATAATAATCCTCCAATGACTGATCCCAAAGTTGCCAATTTGCCAGAAAAGGAATTCAAGTTAATAATGTTAAGGAAACTCACAGAGATGCAAGAGAATACAGACAAACAGTTCAAGGAAATCAGAAAATTCATGATGTGAATGAGAAATTTAACAAAGAGATAGATATAATTTAAAAAGCAGATTGGAATTAAAGAAATCATAGAATGAAATAAAAAAATATCTGAGATTCTCAACAACAGGCTAGATAATACAGAAGAAAGAATTTTTGATCTTGAAGACAGCTATTTTGAAATAACCCAGGAAGACAAAAAAAAAAAAAAAAAAAAAAAATTTAAAAAAAAATAAAAAAATATCTGAGATTCTCAACAACAGGCTAGATAATACAGAAGAAAGAATTTTTGATCTTGAAGACAGCTATTTTGAAATAACCCAGGAAGACAAAAAAAAAAAAAAAAAAAAAAAACTTTAAAAAATGAACAAAGCCTACAAGATTTATGGGATAATAGTTGTGGACTAAGCTCCTAGAGTAGGCCTGAAGATGCAAAATAGAGTCACCACTGCTAAATTCCCAGTCACCATAATAAAACTAAGTAATATCTGACCTTCCCAGAAATCAGGATGGAAAGATAATAGCCAAATTTAAATCTTCAATAGGTATGATAATGAAGTTCCCTCTGTTTTAATCCTAACACAAAAGAAATAGCTTGAAGCAATCTGAGTTAACTAGTCAGTTATTCTGTTGTTTGGTCTTCCTGTCCCACCTTATGAAGAAGGTAACTTTGAAATGATCGATCCATTCTTTTGTTATTTCTGTTTTCTTCAGCCCCCTTTCTGTCTATAAAATCAACCCCTTTTTCTCAACTCATTGGATCACTTATTCTATTTTATGAAATAATGTATTGACCAATTCTAGAATCACAATAAAGCCAATTGAGATCTTCAACTAAATCCTGAATGAAAACAATAAAGTGGGGGGGGTCTGGTCAAGATTGCAGAATAGATGGTCCCCAGCATCACTCTCTCCCATAAGTCAACCAATTTATAACTATTAAAAAGCAACGACAGCCAAGCTGGGGCCACTAGAGTTCAGGGGAAGAGGAGGAGAGACCTACAGAATGCATGAAGGTGGGAGAAGCCATGATGAGAGAAAGAAAAAACTGCTCCAACCGTTTCATGCCATGGCCATTTTAAGGCTGAAGCTGCTGAGCACATGGAGCAGGAGCTGGCAAAAACCACAGCTGTGCCCTTTGGATGAAGTTGCTTGGAGGTGGCAGGGGAGAAGAGGGCTGTGGTGGCCCCCAGGCCAGCAGTACCACCAACATGGTTCCCGTGGACCAATATAGGACTGAGGAGCCAGAACAACTGAAAAAAAAGGAGCCACTCAGAGGCCGGTGAGTCATCACAAGGGGCCAGAGCACAGCCCGTCCCATGGGAAGTGTTTAGAGCATGGGCAGTGGGGGAGACGGGCCCACCAGAGGAATGCTGGGGCACAGCAAGGACAGCTGATCTGCCCCCCAATCAGTGCAGGACCACTCAGTGGAGACTGGTCAGGAATATAGAATTGCAAGGGGTACAGTTTGATGAAAAGACTCAGGCCCAGAGCAGAGTTTTCTACACAACCCAGGTGCACCAGATTTCACCAGATCCAGAAGTATCTGTAAAGTCAACTATTATAACCTGAGCTGCACAAAAAGCCTTCTCTAGGGAATCAGCAGCAAAGCAGCAATTTAACTCAACCACACAGCTCAAGTACTGGTCCCCACAGGAAATTCCCCCATCTTAGAAGTAAGCAGAAGACAACAAATTAGTTCCAGTGCAGAACTTAAGTGGTGGGAACAGCAAATAATCCAAAACAGAACTGAAAGAAAAAAGTACCCGCAACCAAAGACAAAGTTTGATAACCAGTAAAGGTCTCATTTCACCAAAGAACACCTATAACACCTACAAGGACTGGAAGTCCCCTGGGCTACCAAGCCACAAAGGGGGGAGGGCCGGGGGCCTCAGCCATGCCCCCTAACACCCACAATCAGTCCTGAGGATGGGGGGCCTCCCAAGTGTAACCACCCCAGCGATGACCACCAAGCCACTTCAGGGAATGCCCCAGGCTCTCTTGAGCTGGGGCGGCAGGGGGCCAAAGGCCTCATCCACAACCCCCCCACACAAGCAACCAGCTCAGTGGTGACCACTGAGCTGCCGCAAGAGGTGCCCCAGGCTCTCCAGAGCCGGGGCAGTGGGAGGCTGAGGGTCTCGGCCACATACCCCCCCCCACCGTGCTTAACCAGCCCAGTGACAACCAGCAAGCTTCAGCAAGAAGAGCCCCCAGTTCCTGAGCTGGGATGGTGGCACTCAAGGGCTATTGCCATACCCCCTTGACATCTGCACCCAGCCTGGCAATAACCGAGCCACCGCTGGAAGCCCACGGGTCTCCACTGTGGGAATGTGGGGGGTGCCACAGGCCTCAATCCCACCCGTCCCCCTCCCTCCTTCTTCCATACCATTTCCTTCCCCTTTCCCCTGTCCCTCTCCCTCCCAACTGCTCTACAACAACATTGCAGAATGTAAAAAATAATATTAATTTTTTTTAAAAAAGGATAAAGTGGGGAGCATCACACTCCCTCAGGATGCTTTTTCTATTTAGGGTCTCTTGTTGTTCCATATAAATTTTGGATTGTTTTTTCTATTTCTGTGAGTATGCCATTGGTAGTTTGATGGGGATTGCATTGAATCTGCAGATCACTTTGGGTAGTATAATTGTTTTGACAGTTTTGATTCTTCCAATCCACGAGCATGGGATGTCTTTCTGTTTTTTTGTGTCTTTAATTTCTTTCATCAGTGTTTTATAGTTTTCCTTGTAGAGATCTTTCACCTCCTTGGTTAAATTTATTACTAGGTATTTTATTTATTTTTTTGTTGCTATTATAAATGGGATTGCTTTCTTATTTAGGATGATGAAAAAGTTTTGGAAATAGAGGTAGTAATCACACAGCATTGTAAATATAATTAATTGTGCATAAGTATATAAATGCTTAAAAGGGTGATATTTTACCACAATAAAAAAGGGGGGGGAATTTAAAAAGAATATTTAAAATATAAGAATAATTTATTGAAAGATGGAAAAGCTTAAAGGGAGATTCAAAGCTCTTTGTGTCTGAAAACCCTCTTTCAGTAGCATCTGCCAATGTCTTGGTCTGATTGAATCAGTTCTGCTTAATGCCTTTTTAAAAGCTCTAATATTCTTTGAAGCTGAACTTTCCAAAGGTTTTAAATTAAATAATAACTTATAAAAATGATTTTAAGATCTGTGATACATTCATGATTACATTCTTAGCCATGGAAAATCTGAGGCACAAAGATTGGTCCAAAGCTTTATGCTAAATCAGTGGCAGATCTGAGAACTAAAGTCAGAACTTTTCCTCTCTTATAATTCATATTTTCCTTTAGAGACATGTGTAAGTCATGTTAAGTACTTAAGTCTGAAGACATGTTTCAGCATAATCACTCATGAAATTCCATTTCCCCCTCACAGATAAAATTATCGTATGCACTCTGGCTCCAGTGCTGCAGAACTGTATCTATATCAATGCTGTTGATTTTCTTTACTTGGAACTTGCTACACTATGCTTCTTCCAAGTCAAAATCTTTCACAGTGAAGATGGAGAAAAAATGCAAAAATTATCATTTGGCTCCCCTCTGATGTATCAGTCAATTTTGCTAGGGTTTAACAATCTGAACAAAACTTCCAAATCTCTTACTCAGTTAAATAATTTCTTCTCAGTGTCTTCTGAGCTGAGTCACAGCGTGGGGGCTTAATGGCTACATTCCTAAGTTGGGTATGTAGAGAAGACTGAGTTTCACTCATATTTACTGACTGTCACAGTAATGTGCTTCTGCCAAAATCCTGATTTAACCCACCTTGACAGGTGGCAGCTCCTAGCCTTTAAAAAACTTACTTCATGGTGCATACTCATGACACCATTTCATAACTATTTGCCTCATTAGGTTCCGAGTAATTCTACTGGAAAGTTGTTTTTTTTACCCCCTTCTCTGTTGATAATTCTAGGAAAATCTTGTGGTGTCAGGAACCATTTTATTTTATTTTCTCTCTCTCTCTCTGTTTCTCTCTCTCTCACAGAACTTTCTCACAGTTCTGGGCCAAGATCAAGGCACCAGCAGCATCTGGTGAGGGGACTTCTTGCTGCATCATAACGTGGCAGAAGGCATCACATGAGAGAGAGGGAGAAAAGGTTTACCTTTCCTATGCCTTTTTGTTCTATCTGGACCCCCAGCTGGTTTGATGATGCTCACCACATTGAGGGTAGATCTTCCCCACTCGGTCTACCATCCCACACACCAATCTCCGCTGGAAACACCCTCACAGACACACCCGTAAGGAATGTTTACTGGCTTCCTAGGTATTTCAAGAGCCATTTTCTATAATGAAGACCATTTGAGGCTGCCTTAAAAACTAAAATACAACTTCCGCAATTTTAAGTTATAAGCTAAATACAAAACTCCAGTTTCTTGGGCCTCATATATCCCATGAGATGTAGAGTTATACTCTACCAAAGATAGCCTTGTTTCCCCTGATCATGGCCTGGGCACCAAAACCAACCTCTGAAGAGCCTGAGGCTGCCCCTCAAGGTGAGATGCCACTCTTCCATTCCCACCCTTCCTGCCAGGGAAACCAGGCTGAGCAAGGTTTAGCCAAGGCCTGACCTCAGAGGTGCACAATGCTTTCATATATGGAGAGGACTCTGGAAAGGAAAAGAGCAAGGCTAAGGCCCCAAAACCAGCATTTCCAAAGACACTTTTATGATGAAATTTGTTACAAAATTATATGGTGATTGGGATGATAAGCTTTATCTTCAAATGTGGCTCAAATGTGGCTTACTCTACAAAATCTTCCCCAATTCCTCCTTGTGTAAGAAATGCCTCTTCCAAATTTCCATAGCTTTTTATTTTTCATTTTTACTCACTTTCTACTTGTAGCTACTTATATAAAAAGTTTATCTTCTGTACTGACTCGCTTCTTGAGGGCAGAAGCCATGTCTAATTTATCTTTGTGGCCCCAACATCTGGCATGCAGAGCTAATTCAAGATGGAAGAGTGTCCAAAGGGAATAGAGTATGCCACTTAGCACATGAGTTAGGAGAATGGGCTCCATTAGATGGCCCTCAGACCGTTAACTCCATTCCTTCCTCTCGACTCAATTTAGTGACTGCCAGAGGCAGTGTACAGGGTTAGTTAAGAACACAGAGTTTGAGGCCCTTTGGCCTGAGTTCAAATCCTGCTACTAGAACTTCTGTGTCTCTGGATAAATTACCCAACCTCTCTATACCTCAATGTTCTCATCTGCAATATAGGAAAAACATGGTACCATAATACAGCACCTACTTCATACAGTTGTTGGGGAGACTGAGTTTATATGAATAAAGCAATTGAACAGTACCTGGCATATAGTAAGCAGTCAGTTACTATGTCTAATAATAGTAGCTAGTACTATTATTTGCATTCACTACTTCTCTGTTGCTCTGATTGCTAAATTTTTTAGATAATGAACACCACAGTAAAGATATTTTGAGCATATACTTTCAGTAAATACATATATATGTATGTATATATATCTTTTTTTTTAACAGATGGAAGATGTGTTCTGGTTTTTTTATTTTTTATTATTTTAAAAATTTATTTATTTACTATTTTTTTTTACATTCTTAGATGTGGAGCAGTTGGGGTGGACGGGGAGTGAGAAAGGGGGTGGGGGATAGGGTGGGAAGATGAGAAAGGGGGGAGGGGCCATGGTCAAGGCCCATGGCACCCCCTTCACTCCAGCAGAGGAGCCCAGGGGGCTTCAGGTGGTGGCTCAGTCATGGCTGGACAGGATGTAGACATTAGGGGGATGTGGCTGAGGCCCTCGGCTCCCCCACCCCAGCTCAGGAGCCTGGAGTGCTTCCAGTGACAGCCTGGTGATCATCACTGGGATGGATGCGGATGTTTGGGGGACATGGCTGAGGCCCTCAGTGCCCCCCAACCTCAGCTTGGGAGCCCAGGGCACTTCCAGTGGTGGCTTGGTTGTCATAGCTGGGCTGGATGCGGACATTGGGGAGCCCTAGTTGAGGCCCTTGGCCCCTCTACCCTGGCTCAGGATCCTGATGCACTTCTGGCCGCAGCCTGGTGGTTGTCACTGGGCTAGATGCAATATTGGGAGGCATGGTTGAGGTCCTCGGTCCCCCACATCCCAACTCAGGAGCCTGGGAGATTCTGGTGGGGGCTCAGTCATCACTGGGCTGGTTGTGGTCATCAGGTGGGGCATGGCTGAGGCCCTCAACTTTCTCCCCACCCCAGCTTGGGAGCCCAGGGAACTTCCAGTCCTTTTTGGTTTTATAGGTGTTCTTTGGTGATGTTAGACCTTTACTGGTTAATATCAAAATTTTGTCTCTGATCTGTGAGTTTTTTGTTTTTTCTTTCAGTTTTTTGTTGGATTATTAGCTACCCCCACCACTTAAACTCTGCACTGGAACTAATTTGTTTGCTTACTTCTAAAATGGGGGAACTTCCTGTGGGGACCAGCACTTGAGCCCTGTGGTTGAGCTAAATTGCTGCTTTGCCGCTGATTCTCTGGGGAAGGCTTTTTGTGCAGCTCAAGTTTTAATCATTGACCTTGTAAGCATTTCTGGGTCTTGTGAGGTCCATTACTCCTGGGTTGTTTGGAAACTCTGGTCTGGGCCTGAGTCTTTTCAGCAAACTACACCCCTGTAGTTCTATATTCCTGACCAGTCTCCACTGAGTGACCCTGTGCTGATTGGGGAGCAGATCAGCTGTCCTTACTGTGCCCCAATGTTTCCCTGGTGGGCCCGTGTCACCCACCACCTGCACTCTAAACACTTCTATATGATGGGCCATGGGCCATGCCTTGCAACGACTCACCAGCCTCTGAGTAGCTTCTTTTCTTCAGTTATCTGTGGCCTCTTGCTCCTATGTGGGTCCATGGGAACCCTGTTAGTGGTACTGCTGGCCAGGGGGGCCACCAAGGCCCTCTTCTCCTCTCCAGCTGTGCCTTTTGCCAGCTTTTGCTCTGTGTGCTCACTGAGGCCAGCCTTGAACTGGCTAGGATTCAAAACAGTCAGAGCAGTCCTTTCTTCTCTCATTACAGCTTCTCCTGCCTTCATGCACTCCGTAGGTCTTTCCTCTTCTTCCCCTGGGCTCAAGTGGCCCCAGCTTGGCAGTTTTTGCTTTTTAAAAATTTTTTTATTTTATTTTGTCAATATACAATGTGGCCCATTATTGTGGCCCATTACTGAAACCTCCCTCCCTTCTCCCTCTCCCCCTCCCTCCCAACAACCTCATATCTGTTTGCTTGTTGTATCAACCTGACTTTAAACTACACTGCAAAGCTACAATAACCAAAACAGCATGGTACTGGTATAAAAACAGACACACTGATCAATGGAATAGAATAGAGAATCCAGAAATCAACCCACACACCTATAGCCATCTGATCTTTGACAAAGGCACCAAGCCTATACACTGGGGAAGAGACTGTCTCTTCAGCAAATGGTGCTGGGATAACTGAATATCCATATACAGGAGAATGAAACTAGACCCATACCTCTCACCATATACTAAAATCAACTCAATGGATTAAAGAATTAGATATACACCCTGAAACAATAAAACTTCTTAAAGAAAACATAGGAGAAACACTTCAGGAAGTAGGACTGGGCACAGACTTCATGAATACAACCCTCAAAGCACGGGCAACCAAAGGAAAAATAAACAAATGGATTATATCAAACTAAAAAGCTTCTGCACAGCAAAAGAAACAATTAACAGAATTAAAAGACAACCAACAGAGTGGGAGAAAATATTTGCAAAATATACATCTGACAAAGGATTAATATCCAGAATATACAAGGAACTGAAATAACTTTACAACCAAAAAAATAAGTTTTTGCCTTTTAATAGTTGTAAATTGGTTGATTGTGGGAGAGAATGATGCTGGGGACTGTCTATTCTGCCATCTTGACAGGAAGTCCCCTCAGTAAATGTATATTAATGTACTTTGTAAATCATATAGATATACAACTCTTCAAATATATTATATATTATGAACATATAAAAACCAAATAAAATGTGTCAGATAAAATAAATCTAAATAAAAGTTCTAGAATTTCTAATATTTTCTTGTCACATCAAAATAGATTGTCTTGGGCCGGCCCGGTGGCGCACTGCTACAGTGCGCCACTTGGGAGTGTGGTGGCGCTCCCGCCGAGGGTTCAGATCCCACATACAGACCGGTTCCCGCTCACTGGCTGAGCGAGGTGCGGGTGCGACACTGAGGGTTGCGATCCCGTTGCCGGTCCCGGTCCAGTACGGGTGCGACACTGAGGGTTGCAATCCGTTGCCAGACACGAAAAAGCCGGACACGAAAAAAGACAAAAAGGAAAAAAAAAATAGATTGTCTTGTTGATCTGCTAGAGTAAATGCTTTTTCTGGAGATGCCTACACAATAGTACACCTTTGGTTGTTAGAAAATCTTGATAGCTTATTGGTTGTACAGATCCTGGGCATTTGCTAAAAACAAGGGAATTATTTTTAAAACAAGCTGTGACAGGTGCATAAAAAGAAGGCAAATGGGGGGAAATTAAGGAACAGAAAGAGTAAGCAGTGAAAAAGTATACTGAAAATATTAAAAGGAAAAAAGACCAGGAAAAGTCCAAAACAAAATATCTTTGAATTATATTTGGTAATTATAATTTGTTGAGAAAAAATTCCAGAACAGTTTCAGGTTTTAGATTTACCACCAAAATAAAAATGAGACAGGGTTGGACCACCCAAAGGGCAATCAGGTATTTTTCTTGTGACCTGTGGCATAACACACACTTTTTCCATTTCCCTAAAATAAGTTAAAAAAAAAAAAATAGGTGCCCCGTGGCCCAATTACCTGGCACCCCTCCAGGAGCCTCTGTGAGACAAGAAGAGCAATTACCTAAGCTACAATAATCAATCTGAAAGAGTTGATGAGTTTCTATTTGTACAGCCAGCCATCACACTTTTTGTTCTTTTTCTTATTCTTTTCCAAGAAAGTGGCAACTCAGAACTTTTACTCGAAGGGCAAAGTCACACCATCCTCCTATGACCTCCCATTTAAACATCTGTAAGAAATAATGAGTTCATGAACCATCAGTACTGCTTTGACTTCCCATTTTGGGACATAATAGAATAGAAACGATCTAATCGAGGGAGGCTACCAGTTTAGTAGAAAAACACAGAGTCTGGAATCCAAAGTTGTGTCTGTGTATCCTTGAACAAGACATTCAATTGCAAGTTTCTTCGTCTATAAGAGGAGAATGAAAATAATTGTCTACCTATCTTACAGGCTTATTGGAAGATGGGAAGAAAATGTGTATTCCAAAAGCACTTCACAGACATAATACCCTACACAAATGCTGGCTTTTGCCTGTCAACAGTGGAACCAGAGAGATCCTGAAACAATCCTGTCTGCCATTTTGAGACCTTCAACATGATGAAGGTTTTAGGATGTAAAAATATAGTGAGCAAACTTTCACTGGAATTGATAGGATTATTAGAAATCATAAAACAGAGAAATCATAGTTCCTATGAGACTTGCCAGAAGCACTCAGTTCATGAGAGGTGGGACACAATGAGCAAAGCTTGGGACGTCACACGGAAGAGGGATCAAAAACAGGTTGGCCACTTAGGTTTAGAAGCAGAAGAAGCATAAGCTCATACATTAGTAGGAAAGTGGAGTTCTGATATTTATCTTCCCTGCCTTTTTATTTTTGCCTTTAGACAATCTGACAGGTTTTGTTTAACTGTTGGCAAGTTTCATGTTACACGGGATAAACTAATGTTCCAGGTATAGCTTAAGGGGTGGGAAAGGCCTCCTAAGGATTATCTTCCTTTTAACACATTCTCTTATAGTTCTACTCTGTGGATGCTCACCATGAAAATATCAGATGTGCACATTCATTTAGTGAGTTCAGCAGTGCTTCAGTTGTCCTAGAGTGGTTCTTCACAGTGGGAGTGGGCAAGAAGCCAGGACCAGTGTGGGGTATTCTCAGCTTCAGCTGTTTCTCAACCAAAAAAACGTGGGACCTATGACTCCAGTATCCCTTGGAATCTTACAAACTATGGGAAACTGACAAGCTGTCAAATCTCACATCCTTTGAAGTCTGGCAAATTTCTAATTCTTTTGAACTGCCTCTACAATTGGAAACACACTAATGTCAGGAGCAACAGAGAATGCTGAGCTTATTTCTTCTGCTTATAGCCTTTGAAGAAAGGATAATGCCTAGGTATCTTGGCAGGAGTTTATCTGTGACTCCCAGTTGATTCCAGGTGCCTTGGGTCTCTTGGGGGTATGTCGTTTTATTATAAAGTTTAGGAGACCATTCTTGGTATGGATAGCCACATAGCATGGATTACTATAACAGCACTTAATTTTTCCAGGTTTTGTGGGCATTGCTTTTTCCACAAGATACCAGATATCCCGTGCCCCACACTCTGAATTCTACCAGAATTCCTTAGTTCCCTCTCCCAAGACCCTACAAAACAGTTCTAAGCCTGAGACCCTCTGGAATCTTTATTGTAGACAGTCTAGTCAATTTTTTACCAATAGTAACATGGGATATTGGATGAGAACATTGGTTCCTGAGCAGTATGGCCAAGAGATAAAGGGTCCAAATGTCTGGATGTTCCAGCTCCCCATACAGGAGATTTCAGAGCTTCTCCAGCACCAAAGGCCAATGATTAAGGCCATTTTGGAAATGAATGCTCTATTCATTGCTTCCCTTGCAACCCATAAAACATAACTTTATCCCTGGAGAAGAGGTGGAGTTATTGAAATCTCATGCTTTGATAATTTCTGAATGACTTAATCTTGGAAACCAAATAGAAATCAATGTTGATTTTTTAAAAAATTGTTTCTATGTGGAGCCAACACATCTCATCTATTTTGGCATTACAAGTCAGAATGTGTCACAAGCTACTGAAACCAATCTTGACTGAGTACTAGGGGGTGGAGTCTATCAACTGATGAGAATGATTGATGAGAATCTTGCATAAACAACATTTTATAATTAGTTAGAAAGTTTAGTGATTCAAAGAAGTGTCTAAGAACAGAAAAGAGTCACTGAAGAGTAATCCAGTTCTTGCTGTTGGGCACATGAACTCAACCCTTCTTATACTCTGGAGAAAAATGTCCAGAACAGGCTGAGGGAGGAAAACTCAGATAAAGACTTGCTGAATGAGGTGGGTACTCCTGGGCCTTTCTGATCTGAGTATCCATGTAGATATTCCACACTAAATCTAAGGGTTTCAATTCTCTAGCACAGGTAGTCCAGGATACAGGACTGAGGACTCTGAATCCTCAGTTCCCACTTACACTCTACCTGGAGCAGAGACACTTCTACAGAACCTCCTGACTTAACTGAACATTCTTGGGTCAGGCTGAAAGCCAAATGAACAGCAATGGATCTTGCTCTGTTGTTCTCCCAGCTCTGAAGTTGTTCATGATTTGCCCCTAATGGCTGCCCTTCCCAGTCCCCTATTCCTTAATCCAGCCTCTCTACCTCCCTCTCTAATTGTAAGTCAAGAAAGTAAACTAAAGGTCAAATAAAAAGAAAATCAAAAGTTTATAATCTAAGACAATGGATAATAAGAGGTTAAAACACACTGAAGATTAAAGAAGAGAAAGAGCATGTTATCTCAAGTGTCCAAGCAGCTAGGGCAAGATTGAGGGTCTCAAAAAAGAGGCAGTAAGAGGACAATGAGAGAAGAGGATGCTCTCGCATCTCCATTTCTGCTTATGCCCAATTAAAGTTTTCAGATATCTTTGTGATCATCAGAGAACATGACATTGATCTGGGCTAACTCCTTAAAATTAATCAGTGGTGCCATTTGCAGCTTGTGAGGAATATAAGCCACAAGCCAGGCAGAAAAGACACAAGAGAGTCGATGAAGCTGAACCACTACCACAGGCCTCTTATTTCTCATATGTAGTTATAAATACCACCCACTGTATTCTGGTTTCAGGGCTTTAAAAAGCAGATATCCATCTCTGTTAGAGATACTTTTATCATAACTAATAAAAGATAAGAGGGGACCATGTTTGGGTTTGGAGAACAATGACAATTATCTAAGTCTGAATCTTCCCCTCCCCTCCAAACTGTAAAATCTACAGAGATCAAATAAAACTGCATAGGACCCATATGTTCATCATCACTAGGAGACAGAGAATATGACACCTTATTACCTGTAGGTAGAGTAAAAATGGAAACAAATTCCAATGAGGTCCCTTAGCCTGCTCGCAGCTGCCACAAGCCTATAGATAGAGAGTGGATCGGGGAGAGGATGCTTAAAAAACTTTGTCGTATGAGTGGAGGCATTAAGAGAGCTTAGAGGAAACACAGGCATAATCATTCTACACATGAATTCTACAATCATTCTCTGAAACCCGCAGGACGTCCCACAATTCAATTTAATTCTGACACTAACTGGAGTTAGCATAGACCCTACGGGTCAAAAGTTCAATCGCACTAGACTGTCCCCGACTTCAGATGCCAATTTCAAGTCTCAGTTTGTCACCTGTACTGTACCTGTGGAAATTATGTTCTCACAACCAGCTCCTTGAGCTTGATAATTTGCGAGGACAGTTCACAGAACTCAGAGAAACACTTAAGTTCAGCAGTTTGTTTTATAATAAAGGATACAGACAAACAGCCAGATGAAGAGGTATATAGAGTGAGGTCTGGAAGGTCCTGAGCACAGATTTGTCCCCATAGAGTTGAGGTATATCACCCTCCTGGCAAATGAACATGTTTACCAACCTGGAAGTTCTCCAAACCTCCTAGTTCAGGGATTTTCATGGAGGCTAAATTATGTAGGCACGGTCAACTATTAGTTCGATCTCCAGCTCCCCTCTCCCCTTCCCTGAGGATGGGGGTTGGGGGCTGGGGCTGAAAGTTCCAAGCTTCTAATCATGACTTAGGCTTTCTAATGACCAGCCCCTAACCAAGAACCCACCAAGAGTTGCCTCATTAGAACAAAAAATGCTCCTATCTCCCAGAAAATTCCAAGGAATTAGGAGCTCTGTGCCAGGAACCAGGGATAAAGACCAATATACATATGATAAATCACACACAGGAGAAGAAAGTACAATAAATGCCAAAATGCTGAATAAGACTTGGTAGCTTATAGCCTTTTCCTGGCTATGGGAAAGAGCTTGACAAATGTTACTGCCACAAACCTCACAGGCAGCTCAGTCAGATGCACAGAAGTCATCTTTAACCACATCTTCACCCTCATCCCCTATTCAAACTCAATAATCCACAGATCTTGCTATTTTAATGCTCTGTAATCCATTCCCTTCTCTCCAGCTCACTCTTACTGCCCTTGTTCAGGTTGCCATTCTATCACCCCTAGACTATAACAAAAACCTCTTAACTTATACTCACTCCTACCTTCACTGTCCATAGCTTTTCTCTCTCCCCTCTGCCCTTTAATCTAACTTCTGTGTTCCTTATTAAAGTGATTTTCCCAACAGGTAAACTTTCTCTGGCATTCCCATGCTGGATTGGGTACCTCTACTGCATTCTTCCATAGCTTCCTACATGACTTTATCAGAGAATAATGATAAAAATGTCACTTTGGAATGAGACACTTTTATACCCTAGCTCATGTGCTTACTTGTTTCATGACTTAGGGCAAGTCAGATCATAAACCTCTTTGAACCTTCAGTCTGTAAAATGGAATTAAAGGTATTACCAACCTCAAAAGGTAAGAAATTAATACATGGGAAATACTTACAACAGTGCCTGGCATGTAGTAGGTGCTAAATTAATGTTAGCTAACAATCACCACATGGTATTGGATTTTTCTGTTTATAGATCTACATAACCCACTAGACCTAGCCTCATCATTTTTCAAAATTTTATAATGACTTCTGTTTTCAAAAAACAATCATTATCTCAGTGTCCACTACATAGAAATTCCAATCCAAAATGTTTTCAGTTTGATTGTTGAGCAAGATGTAATATGTTCACAAAATTAATTCATCTGAAATGAAACAGTTTGAGCATGATCTTGTAATTGCAAATAATATCCTAGTGTTGTACTAAGGAAGCTTTAACATCTTTCTGAAGAGACATGCCCAGAGTACCTGAACTTTGGGGCAAGCACAGGCACCCGCTGTGTGAGTATAGCCAGGACACCAGGCTGCACTGTGGAGAGCACGAAGAGCACATGCTTATGACAGCCACAAGTGTAGTGCTCATCAATAATGGCTGCCTGTTTTCCCAGCTCGCCTATAGCTCTCTGCTGTTGGCTCCTGAGCACTCCAGTTTTCTGATAGCATCTCTATGCACAATTTGGTGTAATAAATTTATACACACATTGACATATGTATGTATTTTAATATATACTAAGGTGTATATATATATATTTAATTTACACACATATACTAGACATGTGGTATACATTTACAAATATATTTACATGTAAACACATAATCTAACATATGCTAAAATTTGTACACATTTAATTTACACATACTACATATAGGTATGCATTTAGTACATATTTACATGAAATATAATTATATGCATACTTTGCACTGCATACACACACTTGTGTCAGTAATTGTGGCAGGTCATAATGGAATCTGATTTTCCTCTCCTAATGCCCTTTTGTAATCAACTACTTCAACCTACTAACACTGAAATAACCAGAAATTTTTGTCTAGCTGGAAGATTTTCACTCAGATAATCTGCATAAAGAAAAGTATACACATTCATATGTATGGATATTACATTAATGCGTTTATAGCACAGTTCATTCTCAAAAAAGGGAATGAGAAATGTGAACTAGATTAAGGGAGTATTAAAAGCAACCAGAGTAAATAATTGGATTTATTCCTTTGGTTCTACCTAAGCAACTTAATAAGACAGAATTTCTAATTTATTTGTATTATAACACCCCATTTAAACCAATTCCTTTGCCAAACTTGACAGTTTATTTAATTAAATTCATAAAATGCTCAAGAAAAAGGTTTCTTAAGAAATGCTCAATTACAGCTGTATCAAATATCTCTTCCAAAATGTCTTTCCAGAGTACCAAGTAATTTTAGTTTAACATAATCACTGAACATCTAATGTCCTCAGAAAGGAAGAACTAAAGTTGGAGAAAGTAATTAAAGCCAGATCCTAAAAGTCAATACGTCTTAGGCTCCAGACACTCAATCTACATGTGCTGTGGTTTCCAGTAAAAAACTAAAATGAGGTAATTTTTTATTCTTATTATGTTCATGACTCTGGCAAAACCTAACCAGGGCAAAAATCTCTTCATTTTTTCATTAAATACGTTACATAGAGTGTACGTTTTCAATGTTTTGTGCTAAATAGAGAATCTCCCCCATAGTTACCTTTTATAAGTAACAAGAGAGAATTTCTGATAAATTGTGGATAATCTGAACATCTCAATCTAATCACCTTAGTTTACTTCCTTCCCCTCTCTTTTGTAAATCCAGATAACGAATTGTGAAATATATCACTTTCTTCTCCCCCTTTTTTGTCTGTTCTCTTTTGGGACTTAATAATTGGGCTAGAGATGGCAAGGAGGAGAATGATTACCACATGCCCACAAGTATGAACCTTGGAAGAGATAAAACTGGTTAAAAGCCACACACACACACACACACACACACACTTCAAAAGCAGGGAGGAGAAAAAGAGAAATAAGAGATGATGACAAAAAATTTATTTTTTATAAACTTGAATAGAACAGCTGATCTTGTGCAACTAATAATTAAATAATTCTGCATTCCCATGCTCCTGTATTCCATGTTCCTTTTTTGTTTTCTCTCTTAGATCACTGAAAATAAATATGTACCAATTTTTAAAAGATTAAATTTTTTTAAAGATATGTCAGAACTCAGCTGTATGATCATGTAGTTACCATATGCAAATGCCTTCATCTAAAATCTCAGAGCACCTAAAAATGGTATAAATTTTAGGCTCCAAAGAGTGAAAAGAAAAATACCTGGAACCCACAGAATCAACATGAAATGACAGAAAACACTGGCCTCCTAATACTTAGCATCAGACTTTGGTCAACACGCTCTCATCCTAAGGAGCATTAAAAGAATTAATAAGTGATTTATATTGAGAGACTATGTCATCACCATGGTATATTTCAATCCTTCTGAATGATTTATAGTTATAGGCCAAATGTAATTCATCATCATATAACCCAATATTAGAAATGTTAGTATTTTAACTTTTATTTTAATAACCTTTGGTCTATCACCTTGTCAAAGACCTTTTAAAAGCCTAAATATATCATATTCATGGATAAAGCTCTGTGTAGATGCATGTTTAACCCTTAAATTAACAGCAGTAGGTAAATCATGGTTTAACCTTAGAGAAGAATTTTGGCTTTACTCCTAGTAAGTTACATGCTTCTGTTTTATAACACTTTCTGTTGTTACAGAGTTACAATCTTGTCCAACGTGGAAGTTTCTAGTTTTCTCTGGTATCTTTGTTTTGAAGGAGAGTGTTTGTTCTTTTTAACTCCTTTATACAATTGGGTATACTACTAGGCAGATTCCTTAGGGACTGGTTGGAACCTTAGTACCCACCCATGGTCTGAAATTGGAGGAAATTGACATTTCTTGGCCCTAATGCCTCTTAAAGAAGATTTCTTAATGGTGTGACACTTTCCCTTATGTATTATTACACTGTCCAGGCACATTGAGATACAGCAAAATAATTTGAAAACATTTCTTTTCCCACTAAGCAATGTGGTCAATCAACCACTTAAAACAGCAATTCCCTATTTCTACCTTTTGTTTCTATAAAACTGTACTGAAATTAGTTTGCTGAGAAGGTATAAGACTTTGGATCAGTCACTTAAGCCCTCCAGGACTTTAGTTTTCTTACCAGTAAAATTAGGGATTGGTTTAGATGTTTCTAAAATTCCTTCAGCTCTAGAAGCCTAAAATTCAATGCTAAGGTTTAGAGCACCCTTTGACCTGGGACCCTTTACAGCCCACCAGTTTGTATGTTATTTTAACACTCTCCTATTAGTCATGTTAAAGCTTTCTGTAAAGTCCACTTCAGATTCATGGAAGACAACTTCAAGTCTGCTATTCTCTGTGGACTTCTCAGCTATTGCTTGCATTATCTTTCCACTTGTGGAATAAATCCTTTCATCTCAGTAAGAGAGTCTCTCTCTGTCTCTGTCTCTCTGTCTCTCTCTCTCTCTGTCTCTCTCTGTTAGGTTAGCCCCAGGTTTTCATAAATGGTTATGGCGGTAAGCACTCAAGACACAGTTATGTGGAGCTTCTAATGTGTTTCAGTTTCCATATTCCTAGGTTATTTTTTCCCTCCTTGTTCAATACATGTATGACACATGATTTTGGTTTTTTTCATCCTCAACAGCTCATTAAGATGCTTAATTTGATAAAAATTACACTGTGGCTTGCTCTCAATACCTACTTTATGACTCCTTGCACATCACTCAAGACCAGGTCTAATAAATTTACCTTTCTTGTGAGTTCTTGAATTATCAGTTAAGCACATAATTATTTATCCTATCCAATTACTTATCACATGCTTTCCATTCCAATAAAGTATGCTACCAAGTATGTTTGAGTAACTTAAGTTCCTAATTATTAAGTATCTGCCATAATTTTTCAAACTCCCCAAATGTTTATGGTTAGATTATATAACATTTCTATTTAAGAACACTTTCTTTGTATGAAAAGACTTTTACCATATTGTAATTCATTAGTCTCTAACTAAAATGTCCCTATTTATCCTATGAGTCTGACACAAGGAAGGAAACGAGTAGACAAGGAAAAATGGGAAAACAAATTCTCAGTCACTTTAGGCTGTGGAGACCTGATTAAAAGTCCGGAGTTGATTTTGGCTCAACCAAGATTACATACGTGTTGTTACATTTCCAATCACTTCTTTTTTTCTACTGTGACCTAAAAAGTTTATTCAATTCGTGCTTAATTTTCCACGTTAATTCTTTAACAGAAGGCCTTAATTATCTTACCTGGATTCCAAAATCGGTGATTCTGTCACACTCAGATAGAGAAAGTTCCTTCAATTTTTTATGTCTGGAAAGTATTATCAAACCCTAAAAATATTTAATATAAAGATAATTTTGTGATTATAATTTAGTATGAAAGGTATATTTCCAATAACCATTTATGTGAACTAACAATATAAAAATCATTTATGCAAACTAAAAAAATTAGCTTCTGTCTTACATTTCTTTACACCTAAAGCATAAAATCACTTTAGTAAGGCAATGCCATTAAATAAAGTTTTAGGGTTGTCTCTAACGTTTTGCAAAAGGTGTTACAGAATCTCAGAGTCACAAAACTTCTTAGGAGGTTATTATCTTGCCACTTATTTTCAGATAAATGTTATCTGAATTAGTATAAACAAATCTAATACATTTTATTTTGAAGACAGTTCATGTAGCTAATGAATCTATTTTTTGATAAATTCTTATTTATGCCTAACCTAAAAATCTATAGTTCATTTTATAATGCTTCATCTCTTGAAAAGAATGTGATCACATTTTTATATAAAGGCTCAGAGACAGTTAATTGTTCACTAATAGCTCACTTTTTTTTTTTCAGGTTAAAAGCTTTGTTTCTTTTTATTTTAAAAAAATAGGTTGCACTTTTCAGCTCTTAAATTTTTTATGTGTGTCCTGTTTCTCAGTACTTTTCCCCCTAAACTGACTGGCACAACACTCAGATAAGGAAGTGATGAATGTGGTTTAAAGATGCCATCTCCTTGTTTTGCATTCAGGATCACATTACTTTTATAATCCTGTAAGATATGCTTCCTAAACTAGGTGAACAAGAGCAGTGTTTTTCCATTCTATGATTCCAGAACTGGCTGTCAGGGAAAATGCCAGAAATGGTATATGGATTTGTACTTTTCAAATTTTATTTGTAGGACAGATTTACATTTTATTGATCTTAAATACAACATTAGGGCGATAATTGAAAATGGGTTATATAAATATTGCAACCTGCTTTTTTCCCAGATGCACAGATTAGGCCTTTTCATTAGAGAAAAAAAATAAAGTTCAGATCAAGGAAAAAAGTGCTTGATTTAAACTACTGTTTAAACTGTGATCTCTAATTTCATTTAACAGTTCTGTACACCACCCAAAAATATAATCACTCTGTTCATTCTTTTAATTTTATTGTAACTGTGGAACCTTTTGCTAGGAACACATTAAGTTTTCTACCTCCTTGTTTCAAAACAAAGAATGTTCTAACCCTGTGGAGCCATCGCATGTGGTCTGCGTTCCAGATGTGAATGCTATTTTATTTGTGTTAAAAGAATTGGTAGAGTTTAGATATTCCCCCAATAGAAACAAAATTGCTTAAACAAAAATATCAAGTAAAAGATGCAAAGTTTGTCTCTTTGCCCTATATTTGAAAATACCCAAGTATGTTTCATTATCCTGTGAGGAATTTGTCCTATGAAACTGTCTCTGAAGTTTTCATTAAGATTTTACTTTTATGTAGCCAAGTTACAATTTTTAAGATGAGCTATAAATGAAGTACACTTGCTAAAGTATGACCTTTAACAGCCTATATGCTCTTTATCACTTTATTCAAAATCATTAAAAATTAAATTATTGAAATGGAATGCCATGTTTCATCACTATAATTGTTCATTAAAATATATGGCCTCAAAATTGAATTGATTAACATCATTAGCTATTAGATAAATGCATAATGAAATACCACAACATATCTACTTGGGTGGCTATAATTTAAAAAGACAGATAAAAAGTGTTGGTGAGGATGTGGACAAATTGGAATCCTTACATACTGTTGGTAGAAATGCAAAACAGACCAGCTACTTTGGGAAACAGTCTGGCAGTTCCTCAAAAAGTTAAACACAGAGTTACTATATGACCCAGCAATTCCATTTCTAGGTTTATACCCAAGAGAAGTTAAAACATATGTCCACACAAAAACTTGTATATGAATGTTCATAGCTGCATTTTTCATAACAGAAAAAAAGTGAAAACAACCCAAATGTCTATGAACTGATGAAAGAATAAACAAAATGTGCTATGTCCATACAATGAAATATTACTTAGTAATAAAATGAAGTACTAATGCTTGCTACTATGTGGATGAACCTTGAAAACATCATAAGTAAAGGAAGCCAGACCCAAAAGGCCACATATCGCATGATTCCATCTATACGAAAAGTCTAGAATGGGCAAATATATAGAAACAGAAAGTAGATTAGTGGTTGCCTAGGGCACACTGGAGGGTGGGAGAGGGACAGGGAGTGACTGGCAATGGGAAAGGGGATTCTTTTGGGGATGATAAAAGTGTTCTGGAATTAGATTGCAGTGATGGGTACACAATTCTATGAGTATACTAAAAATCACTGAATTGTATACTTTAAACTGGTGAGTTTTATGGTATATGCATTATATCTCAATAAAAACTTTTTAAAAAAATTAAATTGATTGATGTAATAATTATATAACTAAATAAAAACCAGAAAATATTCCTACAGCATCCTTCAGTTCAAGGTGAATACAGAATTGCCCATTGTTTATATATTTTTGTTAGTGAGCTTAAGATCCAGATAACCAATCCATTACCAAGACAGGGAGCAAGAGATGTCATCATGCCCATGCGTCAGGCAAGTTATCATAAGGCCTTTCTGCTGTTAAGTAAACACAACTTTGTAACCAAGTAGCAGCAAATCTAAGCCAGCAGGAGAAGAGACCTCCACTGAAAACTGCCTCATGCTGGTTATGGGAGGACAGCTTTGCTGAACAAGTGACACACACTATTCCAGTCAACAGGATTTATTTTTAATGTTTTTGTTTTTTGTTTTTTGACTCAGAAGCTTTTCAGATTAGTGACCTGAAGAACATCAAAGCCAGTTAGCTAAATATTCTGTTTGGCACCGTGAGGTTCATAAATGCTCCAAATTAGAAGGTGTCCTCTGAAACAAGTGACAGTTACAGATTTCTTTTTAGATTTTACAGATTTTCTTTATATGTCTAGAAAGTCTTAAATTTCAGGTCTGGGAAAAGTTCATTTATTCTTAATCCATCATTTGATAAATATTTAGCATGTATTACATTAACCAGGCTCTGGGATAGAAACTGGAATTTTTTTTTTCCTTTTTGTCTTTTTTTACTGACCGGTAACAGGATCGCAACCCTCGGTGTTGCACCCGTACCGGGGACCGGCAACGGCATCGCAACCCTCGGTGTTGCACCCGTACCGGGGACCGGCAACGGCATCGCAACCCTCGGTGTTGCACCCGTACCGGGGACCGGCAACGGCATCGCAACCCTCGGTGTTGCACCCGTACCGGGGACCGGCAACGGCATCGCAACCCTCGGTGTTGCACCCGTACCGGGGACCGGCAACGGCATCGCAACCCTCGGTGTTGCGCCCGCACTGCGCTCAGCCAGTGAGCAGGAACCGGTCTCCACATGGGATCCGAACCCTCGGCGGGAGCACCGCTGCACTCCCAAGCGGCGCACTCTCCAGTGCGCCACTGGGCCGGCCCCGAAACTGGCATTTTAAAGGTTGATGAAGTGCTGTGTGTGCTCTCAAGGAGCCCACAGTCTGGCATGGAAGACAGACATATACAAGGGATTATTACAGCCCAGTGAAAGGTAAATACTGCACACAGTGGTGGTGTCGAAGAAGGGTGATGGGACCTTCTACTGTGGACCAGAGAAGACTGCATGGAGGTGAGTCTTGAGTGTGGATGCATAAGTTGCCAAGAAGACTGTGGAGGGAAGGTTAGTCTAGGCAGAAAGAACAGAAAGAACAAGGGCATTAAAGTAGGAAACAGGATGGCATGTATAGAGAACTATGAAGCAAGGCATGAATGGATTTATAATGGATATCTAAAAAATTATCTGAACAGTTGGCCGTAGAATTTCTTTTAAGGAGAAAACTATGGGGTTTTGTTATTGTTTGTTTTGTTTTGTTTAATACCTTGTTAAGCAGTTGGTATAAAACTCCTAGGGGTTGGCTGGTGCCAAGGTTTTACTCTGGGAGGGATGGAAAGAGAGTACGAAGACAAGACAAAAATAAGGTGGAAAGAGGGAGCAGTATGATGGAGTGGCTGGGCCTCAGTAGAGCAAAGGGCAAGCTGATGCTTACTTTTCAGGGAAGTCATGGCATCATTGCAATGTAAATCCTCCTTGGTCTCCTTCATAAATCAGTTAAACTCTTCAATGTTTTTGCAGGAGAAAGGTTTTGGTTTTATTTTCCCGAATTGTAACAGGGTAACGCACAGAGGAAAGCAGCTGCTGTGGTAGCCTGGTAAAGTTACCAGCATTTCAGATTGTGCCAGAATGCAAGGCTCCAGGAATCTATAGGAATCCTGGGGAGCACTTTGCACCTCCATAGCCCATGGAATTGAGGGACCTGAATCTGAGAGGCCCAGAAGTCTCTAGAGGAAAATTGGCTTATATTACACCTCTGGTATCAGGTTCATTGAGGGTAGTGCCAAGAAATAAGGCTCAATAGAGAAAGAGAGCAGGCACCAAGTCACAAGAGCCTTGTACATTATTTTAAGGGATCTGGACTTCACCTTATGCATCAGAATTAAACAGAACTTTCTTTCTGTAGGGAATATGAGTTGGTCACTAGTGACCACAAGGTAAGAAAGAATGAGGTATATGTGTTTCAGGAGAGGTACAGGGAGCACACAGTAGGTAGTGATTGCTTCCAGTTAGAAGGAAGAGGTAGCGGTCTAGAAAAGACGTTCAAGGAGGAAGGAGAATTTGAATTAAGCCTTAAAGACTGGGTATGATTTTGACAAGTGAAATAATAGGAACAGTGTTTCAGGCTGAGGAAATGGCATGAACATTTGGAAAGTGTGAGTTGTTTGAGATGTAGTTCAGTTTGGGGTCACTGAGAGTAGTGGGAGGGAAGACTAAACACTGCCAGGAGCAGATACAAGCACACAAGACATGTGTGAGCAGATAAAATCCTTGAACTACCCCCCCCCCAGTTTTACATCTGGAATAGTTCAACTGATGTAGAGAAGACATCAGCAATGAACTAGTTACCAAATGTTGGAAGGGTGTGCCTGTGTGCGCACATGTGTGTGTATTGAGGAGCCCAGATCAGTTATTATGTAGAATATCCCACATTCTGGATTTGTCTAATTGTTCCTTATGATTAGACTCAAGGTAAACTTGCTTGCAAAAATACTACCTAAGTGCTACAGTATCCCATTAGGAGGCACATATGTCAGGTTGTCCCCTTATTGGTGATACTGCTGGGTCATTAGGTTCAGGTGGTGCTTTACCAGATCTCTTTGTCAGAAGAGGTATATTTTCCTCTTTTTATTTAATAATTCATCTGTTTTTTAAAAAGTAATAATTCCTTGAGACTGGACGAATACTCTGTTTCCCAGCAACTTTTCAGTAAATGGTTTTAGTATTCATTTGTGATCCTTGTCCAAAGCAATTACACTGGGAGCTGCAAAATTCTGATTTTTAAATTCTATCCTTCACTCTACGTTTATTAGCTGGTATTCACTTAAACCTTTAAACTTTTTTTTCTCACCCTTTCCCTTTAATTCTGTTGAGTACTTTGGGAGATGCTTTGAATAAAATGAGATTATTTCAGACATAATACTCACTGTCCCAATTAATTTTTTGTGCGGTCTTTTATTTGCCCAAATTCCTGTTAGAGGCATTTACAAAATGGAGTTATTGTTTTGATTAGTGTTATTGTGTAATTGTTGGCAAAAAAAATACACACTGAGCAAAACAAAAACACCAATACCCTGCCCCATTATAAGATTGAATATTTGACCATAATCTAAGAACCAAACATATTTTATATATGATGGTGAAGTGAATGAAACTTTGTTAAACAGACCTTAACATTCTGAAAGTAACATTTATTCTTTAAAATTTGCACATGGCTTTTCTTCTGAGATACTGTGCTTTGAGAAAAAGTCTGGAAAGATGGCCTTGGCATTATGGTATTTGAACATTAGAATAAAATATAATGTTATAATTTATCTGGCAGCTCTGTTGCTATAAATCATCCTTGTTTATAGTATGTTTCAGTTTAGAAACCGTCAACACTTTAATATAGGCACACAAGAACAGTAAGTAAGCATAAATAAATTTTCTAACCTGTCCTGCATATGATTAAAGAATCGCTCTCTTGAAAAAAAAAATCTACATAAAATTAAATAAGATTGAGAAGTATGTCCAACTTGTAACTGATTTTTCTTCATTTTTCAATAGTCTTTATGAGCAGCATCATGTGGACTTCAAAATAAACTTGCTAAAACAAATCTCTCATCCACAGTGTTGAGATAAACCATTGCAAAAGTATGGAGATAATTTGAAATATTGTATAATCTCTTAAAAATCCTCAATATGCTATAAGTATGACAAATAATTATAACTACATTATTATAAGAAGTTCATAAAAATTGACAGGAGTATTGAGACCCCAATACATAAATAAGTAAAGAACATGAACAGAAAATTCACATAAGAGGAAATACAATCACAATGATAAGCAAATATAGGGGGAAATTATTGATATTACTAGGATTTTTTAAATGAAAATTCAATTAAATAAAATTTTAATACGTATTTACAGGTGAATAGCCAATATTGGTGAGTGATTATAAAGTTGCCACATTAATTTATTGCTGATGGCAATAAAAATTGCTACAACCCATTGGAAAAGCAATTGGCCAAAACAACAGCAACAAAATGTCTCATTCAAAAGAAGGGAAAAATTGAGGGATAAAAAACCCTGAGGACCATAAAAACTTTAGAACAAGCCCCTTATCTTATTCCTGTTTTTATACTCAAGCTTAAATATTACCTTAAATATAGCAGGAACTAGATAATTTTTTATCACGTGAAGGAAGAAAAAAGGGAGAAAAGAATTAGTGAATAAATGAAATTTCTCAAGAGTGAAAAAGTTAAGAAGTTATAGTACACTTGAAATGCTCTGCAAACATAAAAAGTGATTGTTATAAGGAATATACAGTAACAGAAAAACACAATACAAAATTATATCTGTGCATATGTGTGTGTGTGTTTTGTGTGTATGTGTAAAATGAAAGAAAACTCAGAAAAATGGAAATAGGTTGATTTTTTTGGAGGGTGGGCATAAATATATTTTTTCATTTTCTGTATTTGTTTAATATTATTATAATGTTTGTAAAAAATAATTTAGAATAACTTGGGGGGGAACTAATACATAAGTCCATTATTAAATCTTTTTGTATATCAACTAAGAATTATATAAAATATTAACACCAGGCTTTATTCCCTCACACAGTGCCACACAGTTGTGGTTTGTTTACCTTCTAAACAAACTATAACAACTCTAAACTATAACAGCAAAAATGCACCAATATTCAAGAAAAGTATGAAGCTATGTGTGTTACTATGTGCAAGTATTATATACATAGTTGAACAGTTTTGTTTTACAAAACTTGGTGGATACTTCTCCTATCTTCATAGAATGGGTCTTCAAAAAGTTCGAGGAAAGATTCCTATATCTATTAATTCTATTTTTCCACAAACTTATTATTATTATTAACATAACTTATTGTACCTATCTGTGGGGTACGGAGTTGAATATCAATACCTGCATGCAATACGTGATGCTCAAATCAGGATAATTAGTATATTCAACATTATACAATGTAATTGTTTCTTGTGGCCCTTTACCAATTCCATTCTTACCCCCTCCCCCCTCCCCCTGTACCACCTCTGGCAATCTCAGTTCTGTTCTCTCCTTTTGAAAGTTCAATGTATTATTGTGATTGTTGTATCTTTCTTTCTTTTTATCTGTTTATTTATTTTTTAGCTCCCACTTATGAGTGAGGACATGTGGTATTTCTCTTTCTGTGCCTGGTTTATTTCACTTAACGTAATTTTCTCTAAGTTCATCCATGTTGATGCAAATGTCAGTATTTCATTCTTTTTGTGGCAGAGTAGTATTCCATTGTGTAAACATACCACATTTTTTTTTATCCAGTCATCCAATGATGGACATTTAGGTTAGTTCCTACCTGTGACTATCATAAATAGAGCTGCAATAAACATGGAAGTGTAGATCCCTTTGACATGATGATTTCCATTCCTTTGGGTATATACCCAGCAATGGAATTGCTGGATCATATGGCATTTCTATCTGTAGTTGTTTGAAAAAGCTCCATACTGTTTTCCATAATCGCTGCACCAATTTACATTTCCACCCACAGTTTAGGAGGGTTCCCCTTTCTCTGCATCCTCACCAGCATTTGTTATTCTTTTTGATAATAGCCAGTCTAACTGGGGTGAGATGGTATCTGAATATGGTTTCAATTTGCATTTCCCTGAGGCTGAGTGATGTTGAGCATTTTTTCATGTGTCTGTTGGCCATTTGTTTATCTTTCTTTGAGAACTGCCTATTCAGCTCCTTTGTCCATTTCTTAATCAGGCTATTTGTTTTTTTATTGTGAAGTGGTTTGAGTTCCTTATATATTCTGGTTATTTATCCTTTTTCAGATGCATAGTTTGCAGATATTTTCTCCCACTCTACAGGTTGTCTTTCTGATCTAATTGTTTCTTTTGCTGTGCAGAAGCTTTTTAGTTTGATATAATCCCATTTGTTTATTTTTTCTTTTGTTGACTGTACTTTGGGGGTCATATTTATAAAGTCTTTCCCAGCCCTACTTCCTAAGTGTTTCCCCTATGTTTTTCTTTTAGGAGTTTTATAGTTTCATGTCTTATATTTAAGTCTTTAATCCATTCTGAGTTGGTTTTGCTATATAGTGAAAGGTCTGGGTCTAGTTTTATTCTTCTGCATATGGATGTCCAGTTTTCCCAGCACCATTTACTGAAGATGCAGTCTTCTCCCCAGTGTATGTTCTTAGTGCCTTAATCAAAGATCAGTTGTCTGTAAGTTTGTTGGTTAATTTCTGGATTCTCTATTCTTTTCCACAGGTCCGAATGTCTGTTTTTATGTTACTACCCTGCTGTTTTGGTTACTATAGTTTAGTAGTATAATTTGAAGTCAGGTAGTGTTTTACCTCTGGCTTTATTTTTTATTTTTATATTTTTGCACAGGATTTGCTTTGGCTATTCAGGGTCTTTTGTTGTTCCATATGAATGTAAGGATTTTTTTCTATTTCTGTGAAGAATGTCATTGGTATTTTGATGAGGATTGCATTAAATCTGTAGATTGCTTTGGGTGGTATGGACATTTTCACAATGTTAATTCCTCCAATCCACAAGCATGGAATGTCTTTCCATTTTTTTGTGTTCTCTTTAATTTCTTTCAGCAGTGATTTCTAGTTCTTGTTGTAGAGATCTTTCACCTTCTTGGTTAAATGGATTCTTAGGTATTTTATTTTTTTGATGACTGTTTAAAATGGGCTAGCTTTCTTGATTTCTTTTTCTGCTAGTTTGTTGTTGGAATGTTACTGATTTTTGCATGTTGATTTTTTATCCTGCAACTTTACTGAAATCATTCATCAACTCTAAAAAGAGGTTTTTTTGTAGAGTCTTTAGGCTTTTCTGTATATAAGGTCATGTCATCTGCAAAAGGGGACAGTCTGACTTTGTCTTTTCTCGTTTGGATGCCCTTTATTTCTTTCTCTTGCCTGATCACTCTGGCTAGTACTTCCAATACTATGTTAAATAGGAGTGGTGAGAGTGGACATCCTTGTCTTGTTCTCATTTAGGATGGTATTGATGGTGGGTTTGTCATATATGGCATTTATTGTGTTGGGATACTTTCCTTCTATACCTAATATGCTGAGAGTCTTTCTAATGAAGGGATGGTGAATTTTGTCAAATGCTTTTACTGAGTCTATTGAGATAATCATAGAATTTTTGTCCTTGATTATGTTGATGTGATGTATCACATTTATTGACTTGCATATGTTGAAACATCCTTGCATCCCTGGGATAAATCCCACATATCATGGTGTATAATTTTTTTGATGTGTTGCTGTATTCTTTTTGATAATTTTTTCTTGAGGTTTGTTTCTGTCTGTGTTCACCAGAGACATTGGCCAGTAGTTTTCTTTTTTTATTGTATCTTTGTCTGGTTTTGGTATCAGGTGATGCTGGTCTCATAGAATGAGTTTGGGAGAATGGCTTCTGTTTCAATTTTTTGGAATAGTTTGAAGAGAATTGTATTAATTCAGCAGTAAAGCCATCTGTTCCTGGGCTTTTCTTTGTTGGGAGACTGCTGATTACTGCTCCAGTCTTGTTGCTTGTTATTGGTCCGTTCAGGTTTTCTGTTTCTTCTTGGTTCAGTCTTGGTAGTTAGTATGTCTCCAGAATTTCATCCATTTCCTTCAGGTTTTCAAATTTGTTGACATATAGTTGTTTATAATAGTCTCTAATGATTTTTTTGTATTTCTGGGTTATCGGTTGCAACATTTTTTTTTTCATTTCTGGTTTTTGTTATTTGGATCTTCTCTCTTTTTTTAGTTAGCCTAGCTAATGGTTTGTCTTTTTTGTTTATCTTCCCAGAAATCCAACTTTTTGTTTCATTGATCTTTTCTATCATTTTATGGGTTTCTATTTCATTTAGTTCTGCTCTATTCTTAATTATTTCTTTCCATCTACTAATCTGGGGATAGGATTGTTCTTGTCTTTCTAGTTCTTTGAGGCGTAGTGTTAGGTTGTTTATTTGAGATCTTTCTGTTCTTTTAATGTAAGTGTTCACTGCAATAATTTCCCTCTTAGAATTGCTTTTGCAGCATCCCATAGGTTTTTGTATTATGTATGTTTATTTTCATTAGTTTTGAGAAATGTTTTGATTTCATGTTTAATTTCTTCTTGGATCCATATGTTGTTCAGGGACATGTTGTTTAATTTCCATGTATTTGTATAGTTTCCAAAGTTTCACTTCTTACTGATGTCTAGTTTTAATCCATTGTGGTCTAAGAAGATACTTGAAATGATTTCAATTTTGTTAAATTTGTTGAGAATTGATATGTGACCTAACGTGTTATATATCCTGGAGAATGTTCCATGGGCTGATGAGAAGAACGTATGTTCTGTGGTTGTGGGATGAAATGTTTTTTTAGATATCTGCCAAGTTCAATTGGTCTAAAGTTTGGTTTAAATTCTGTGTTTCTCTGTTGATTTGTTGTCTAGATGATATGTCCAATATTGAGAGAGGGGTGTTCAGGTCCCCAAATATTATCATCTTTGGTTCTATCTCTTTCCTTAGGTCTAATAGTGTTTGCTTTATATATCTGGGTCCTCTGATGTTGGGTGCATATATATATTTATGATTGTTATGTCTTCTTGCTGGGTAGATCCCTTTATCACTACATAGTGGCCTTGTCTCTTTTTATAGTTTTTGGTTTAAAGTCTATTTTATCTGATATAAGAATAGCTACTCTTGCTCATTTTTTATTTCCATTTGTGTGGTATATTTTTTTCTATCCCTTCACTCTTTGTTTGTGTCTTTACAGGTGATGTGAGTCTCTTGTATACAGCATATAGTTGGGTCTAGCTTTTTAATCCAATCAGCCAGTCTATGTCTTTTGAGTGGGAAGTTTAACCCATTTACATTTAGAGTTGTTACTGAAAGGTATTGTCTTACTCCTGGCATATTATTGATTTTCATTTGGATGTTTTAAATATCTTTTGTTTCTTTCTTTCCTTTTTATTGTTTCTCTTTTGTGTTTGTTGGTTTTTTGAGGTGGTAAGATACAGTTTCTTTGTCTTTCTTGTTTGCATTTTTGTTCTACCAATGGGTTTTGTTCTTTCTTGTGTATTCATGGTTATGATGATCATTTTCTGGATTCCAAATGCAGGACTCCATTGAGGATTTCTTGTAGGGCTAGCCATGTGGTGGTGAATCTCATAGTTTTTGTTTCCCTAGGAAATACACTATTTCTCCTTCATTTATGAATGATAGCCTTTCTGGGTGTAGTGTTCTTGGCTGGAAGTTTTTTTCTTTTAGTGTTTTGTATATGTCATCCCTTTATCTTCTGACCTGTAGAGCTTCTGTTGAAAAATTTGCTTTTAGTCTGATGGGGACTCCCTTGATGCTCTTCTCTTGCTGCTTTTAGAATTCTCTCTTTGTCTTTGAGTTTTGCTAGTTTGACAATAATGTGCCTCAGAGAGGACCTTTTTGGATTGAATCTGTTTGGGGATCTTTGAGCCTCCTGGATTTGAACATCCATGTCTTTCCCTATACCTGGGAAGTTTTCCACTATTATTTTGTTGAATGTGTTCTCAATGCCTTCTCATTCTCCCCTCCTTCATTAATACCCATGATTTGGATGTTTGTGCACTTAAGGTTGTCTACTATCTCTCTTAGATTTTCTTCATATTTTTAAATTTCTTTTTTTTTTCTTTTCTTTTCTTTTTCTGTCTGCCTGAGTAATTTCAAAGAGACTGTCTTCAACATCAGAGATTCTTTCTTCTGCTTTCTTTAGCTTGCTGCTTAAGCTCTCAATTGTGTTTTTTATTTTGTTGAATGACTCCTTTGGTTCCATGAGTTGTGCTACATTCTTTTTTAAAGTATTAATCTCTTTGTAAATTTCCTCTTTCATATCCTGGATAGTTTTGCTCAGTTCATTGTGTCATCTAACTATGTTGTCCTGTATCTCATTGAGTTTCCTTAAGATATTTACTCAGAATTCATTTTTAGTCATTACAAGGGTTTCATGCTATATGTGGTCTGATACTTGAGAGTTATTATATTCCTGGGGTGGACTCATATTTTCTTGTTTTTTCATATTCCTAATATCTCTATATTGATGTCTGGTCTTCTGGTAGAGCAGTTGCTTCTTCTGTTACTCTGCTTCCCCAGACTTCACTGTTGACTCTCCTTGTGTCAATTTAGTAGAGTAGTCAGCAGTTCACCTGCACAGCAGCAGTGGTTGATGCAGCTGCTGCTGTGGTAGCAGGCCATCCTTGTGGTGGCAGTGGCTTTGGAAGGCTGCCAGTGATCAGTGGTGGCGCCAGTGGTGGCTCCAGTGGTGGAGGGTTGCTCACATTATGATAGTAGCTGCCTGGAAGCAGTAACTGCAGCAATTGAGGGTTCAGCAGCCACCTGCCTGGCTGCAGTGTACACAGCAGTGGCCAATGGATCTACGATGTCTGCAGCACATCTACGATGTCTGCAACTGCCTCCCTCACATTTGTGGTGTCTGCAGTAGTGGTGGGGTTACCTCATGGGGTGGCACTGGTGTCAGTGGTACATGTGGCTGCAACTACCTCCCTTGCATCTGCAGTGTCCTTGGTGACAGCGGGGCTACCTCATGGTGGTGGCTGCCACCATCTTTGCATCTGTGGTGTCCTTGTCAGTGTCCTTGGAAACAGCAGGGTTATCTTGAGGGGGCAGAAGCAGGGCCAGTAGCTGCAGCCATCTTCTTTGCATCTGCAGTGTCCTTGGCAGCAGTGGAGTTAACTTGTGGCTGAGACAATGGTGGTGGCACTTGCAGCCACCTCCCTCACAACTGCAGAGTCAAAGCCTGCTGCAATGGGCCACCCACAGGACTGCTGTTCTGTAGGGAGCTGCTCTGTGATGGACAATGGTTCTGGGACCAGACAATGGCTTCAGTGACTGCGGCAGTGGTGGCAGTGGGCCCATTTTGATCTTCTTCTGCAGGAGGGATGTGCTCTGGGCACCTCTTGTCAACCAGCTTCCTGGAAGTCTCTTCCACAAACCTTTTGAAGTACCCTCATACTACTTTGTCCATCTGTGAAGTGTGACCCTGCTGACTACTCCCTGCTTTTTGAAACACCACTTCCCTTGGTTTCCATTATATTACTTTGACCTCTTTCCTCACCTACTTCTCTGGATGTTCATTTTCAGCTTCCTCTGTGGGCTCATCTTCCAAATCCATCCAATATGTATTAGTGTACCCCGGACCTCTAAACTTGACCTTCTCTTCTCCTTCTGTCTCTCATCCATGGCACCAAAGGCCATTCACATTCTGCCCTCCACCTCTTCTTCCAGCCTCGTCTCCTGTCACATCCCTCTCTTCTCAGGCCATACTCTGAGAGTACTGAATAATCTGTGGATCCCCCAACACATAGCCCTCCATGCCTTCCCACCTGCTTCTTCCTCCACTGAAAATGTCCTTCTCTTCTTCACCTCACACCTACTGAAGCTTTCAGCTGCACCTCAAAAGCTGAGAACCCTCCCCTGATTTCTCCACAGAAACAACAAAGACAAGTCTCAGTTTCCAACTCATCTGTGCTGCCATGATGCAGTGCCTTTATCTCCACCACAGAAAATAGACTTCATCATGTCATAATTCAAATAATTGCTAAGATGGATTGAGTGCTTACCATGTGGCAGTTTACATGCATTGTCTTATTTGATCCTCAGAGCAACACTGGGAGGTAGGTAGCATTATGATCACTGTTTTAAAGAGAAAGAAATGGAAGCACAGAGAGGTTAAGCAACTTGCCCGAGTTCTAACAGTGTGGTGGCACCAACCCAGGACATGACTCACAATCTGAACTCATGCTGTTAACTTTTAACCATACAGTGTTGCTACTTTTCTTGTTGTTTTGACACTACACTGTCTTTGAGACCAGGAATGTGTCTTTCATTTTGGTTCTCCCAGAACTTAGCATAGTGTCTGACACACAGTTGACAATGAATATGTGTTGGATGTATGAGTAGTCTATTTATAAAATTATCTGTTTTTATGGACCTAATTTTCTCTTATCTCAGTGATACACTCTCAGAATTCTTGGATGGAATGTATTTCCCTTTGGAATTGTTTGAATCAATGTTTACATTTCATGTGTTTCTTTTTGAAAGATTTGCTCTGTTTGGTACTGCCTACCACCACATTCTTTTAGGAATAAAAAATAAAACTTATACTTGGAAATTTGTATTGTCTCAATTAACACATTCTCTTTCTAAAATCACTGATAACGTTATCTTGGACAATGTTTCGAAATCTCAAGCAATCTTCCCTTTTATACTCTAGTTAGCAATTATAATTTTATAAAAATAATTTACCTTTTCTTCTCAATTATTCTTGTTTATTGCTACTTACTTGATTGTTAGTACGAATTTTGTAATCATATTTCTTTTTAAAATGTATCAACCTCTCTGGCCTCATTTGCTGTCCTACAAGTCTGAAGGAAAGCAGGCTTTGGTCAACACACAGAAATATGTTCTTTGTATTATGATGTCTATGGAGGGAAGGAAAATCAGCATCTCTGTTTCCTGGAAATAGAGCAACTCTCCTTGAGACTGCTTGCCTTCTACCTGATGGAGGTTGAGAGGAGAGTTATGACACCAAAGATTCTCCTCAAGGGAAGTGACAAGCTCAGGTTGGTCACTTCTGTTTGCACTGTTTTTAGTAGGAACCTTGCTAGAAACAGGACACAATGTACTATAACCTCTGATGAGGGGAAATCACTATCACTAGTGATGGGACCAGCAGATTCATATAAGGCCAAGGGTGGAAAGAAGGGCCTAGAGAAAACTAAGAAGATATCCAGCCCCATATGAAAATCTACAACTGGCAGACTTCTTGTTATCTGCTTTTTGAAAATCCAAGGCAAATCCATTTGTGTCTGAGCTACCCTGCTTCCTTTTAATTCTCATTCTTCCTATTTCTTGAATCCCAAGTGATTTCATGTATTTCCTGCCTTAATGGTTTTGCTTCACTGGACCTCGAGTTTTATTTGTCTGTGCGTTCCATGCAGATGGGTGGTCTCTTACAAGTGTTTCATCAGATGAAGACATGCAGCTGTGAGCTCTCCCACCCCAGCTCAGAGCATAGTTGAGAAAATGTGAAATTTAAAGAAGCCTTAAGTGTGCGGTTGAGAGAAAGGATATGGTTTCAGACCCGTTCATTCACTAACTCACTCACTGATAAAATCTTTTGCATACCTCTTACGAATTAGGCATTATGCTAAGCATCCCCAAAATGGAATGATCCAGCCCCTGCCCTTAGGAAGTTTACAATGCTATAGGGGACAGGCATGGAACAAATATTAAAATATAATGAGCTGATTGCTTTAATGGAGTCATATATAAAGTGCCATGGAAACACAGAGAAGGAGACTCTAAGCCTGCCCAGAAATCCCACATCTGAAATTTAAGGGATAAGCAAGAATTTACTAGGTGGATAAGTAAGAGAGAGGGTGTTTCAGACAGAGGGAATAACTTGAGAAGATGGGGAAGCAGGAAGAACATAACATACTTGAGGAGCTGTAGTAGAGTCAGTTCTGTATCTCTGGAGTTGAAGGGGAAAGGTTGGAGTCCGCTGGAAACGAGGTTGCAGAGGTGAGTGGGGGCCACCTCTGGAAGAGCTTGGCCTACCGCACTAGATTGCTTAGACTTTATACTACGAGCAGTGTGGGGCCCCTGAGGCACTCTGAGCAAGGAAGTGATAGGCTCAAGTTTGCATTCTGGAAGATCACACTGCAGCAGAGTGGCGACTAGATTAGAGGACAGTGATGCACAAGGCAGGGAGGTTATAGAGAAATAGTGGCTGAACTAAGATAGTAGAAGTGGGGATGGAGAAGAGGCCAGGGACAGTTATAAGAGATGGTTAGACTATACCAATGATTGCTAAAGTTCTCACATTGGCTTCATTCTAGTCTAGTTTATTATTTAGTCATTAACATTTTTTATTTTTTTGGCTAGAAATATCTGAAACTAGATAGTCTTATGACATATGTAATTAAAATTAACATGGAAATAGAATGCCAATATTGAATTAGGATTTTTGTGTTGTTTTGTTTTGTTTTGTTGCAATTCAGTGTGAAAATAGCTTGTGTGCTACCAGTAATTTAAGAGCAATTATTAC
Source organism: Galeopterus variegatus (assembly GCF_000696425.1). Classification (NCBI taxonomy): domain Eukaryota; kingdom Metazoa; phylum Chordata; class Mammalia; order Dermoptera; family Cynocephalidae; genus Galeopterus; species Galeopterus variegatus. The sequence goes on from NW_007735094.1 coordinate 56,531, forward strand.
TGTGAGGTCATCTAAATAGATAACACCCCTCCAGGAAACTATGCTATAATGTGGCAGAGATAAGATACAGTACATTAGGAACTAAACAACACTTATTCAGAAAAACATCATGACACATTAATGTCATCATGTGATTTATGTTTTTTTAAAAAAAGAATGCATCAATAATATAAATCCATTGATATTCCTCAGAATGATCTAGATTAAGAAGTGTGATTTTCTGATAATTATGGACAGCATGACTAATGTTTATTATAGAAAAATTGTTAAAAATATTAAAAGGCATAGGGCCGGCCTGGTGGCGCACTGGATAGTGCGCCGCTTGGGAAGCGCGGCGGCGCTCCCGCC
>NW_007735094.1:57205-79780 GCF_000696425.1 Galeopterus variegatus
AAAAAAAAAAAAAAAAAAAATTAAAAGGCATAAATATTAGCTTATGTCAAGATGATTTAGCTGTTGTCATTATTATCACTAATGACTTGCTCAGCATCTACCTACCCAGGCACATGAAGAATGGAAGGAGGAACACCCCAGGCAGAAGACACAACACGTATAAAGGTCCTGAGGTAGAAAAGAATTTGGCTTGTTTGGGGAGCTCTGAAAGAAGGCAGTGGGCTGGAGGAAAGGGGATAAGTGGAGCAGGGGCATGAGATGATATTGGAGGGGCAGGCAAGGGTCTGCTTAATTAATGGTAAATGTTCTTTCAAATTTTGGTCTTTCCCTGATTTAATTTCTCTGTTTCATTAGACACTGATGGTCATTCTCACTACACTCCACACTTGACTACACTCACCTGGTCCTCTTGCAACTTTTTAACCTTCTTTCTTTAGTCTCCTTCATAGATTCATCTTCTTCTTCCCACTACTTAAATACTGATGTTCTGCTTTGTTTTTCCTGGGTGTACATTTCTCCTCACACCCAGTGTTCTCTCCGAGGATCTTGCCACATTCACGCCTGCATGCTAGTAATCCCCCCACCTGCAACTCCAGTCATCATCTCTCCGACAAGCCTTTGGCCTGAGTATCCCATAAATTCTAACTGAGTCTGATAAAACCGAAATCACCTTTTCCTCGAAACCTGTTCCTTTTCTTACATTACCTCTCTTTTTTGAGGTAGGACCTCCATCCACCCAATGAGAGATTTTTGAAATCATTGTTATCTTCTCACACCACCCTCAGGTCCTCATTTTCTACAATTAATCAGTAACCAAGTTCTTTCAGTTTTACATACTAAATATTCTTGAATATGTCCTTTCTACCCTAGTTTGAGCTTCTGACCTAGTTCAAGAACTCCTCATCTCTTTCTTTAACTATTAAAATACCTCCTACTGCTCTTTCTCCCCTCCAATCTGTCCTCCAGAGAACAATCCAAATAATCTACCTAAAATGGGAGGCTGTCTACAACTACGACCTTTCTTTTAAGTGCTGCTTTATCATCCATTGATTCAAGTCCAAGCTCCTTATCATAGCATGAAATTTCCTCAGTGACATCTTTTCATAGTGTGCGTCAGCAGGACTAAGCTACATAGAGTTCTCTAAACAAGCATACATTTGAGTACCTCTGTGTTGGAGACCCTCTGCCTATCTCCATCACTATACCTGCCATATCATATTTAAATTACCCACACCTACCCTTTCAAATCGGGCTGTACAGAACAGTTCTTATTCATGTTTGGTAACTCTAGAGCCCAGCACTTGCTCCTTCATTCAATGAATATTTATTTATTTATTTATTTTTCTTTTTTTTTTTTTGTTTTTCTTTTTTTGTTTTGTTTTGTTTTGTTAAATTTTTATTTTGTCAATATACACTGTATATGATTATTATGGCCGATCACCGACACCTCCCTCCCTCCTCCCTCTCTCCCCTCCCCCCCACGAATGTCCTTTCCGTTTGCTTGTTGTAACAACTTCATGAAAGTATAGTTGTTCATTCAATGAATATTTATTTATTTTTCTTTTTTTTTTTTGTTTTGTTTTGTTTTGTTAAATTTTTATTTTGTCAATATACACTGTAAATGATTATTATGGCCGATCACCGACACCTCCCTCCCTCCTCCCTCTCTCCCCTCCCCCCCACGAATGTCCTTTCCGTTTGCTTGTTGTAACAACTTCATGAAAGTATAGTTGTTCATTCAATGAATATTTATCAAGTGCCTACTATTACCCAGGGTTCTGAGGAAACAACAGAGAACAAAACAAAGAAAGTCAGTCTTCATGAATCTCACATTCTAGTGATGGGACTCCGGGAGATTGCCTACAAAACAGGTAATTAAGATCTAGCACTCATAATGAAAAATTTTGAAAATTGGGCGAATTAAAGAGTCTTCTTAAACCACCATCTAAGCACACTGTCTGGAACATTGCTCTGACTCATTTTTCCTTTAAATAACAAATATGGTAATGACTAAGGCAACTTAAGCAACAGATTGAACTGCCCTATCTGTGGATACTGTGGTCTTTAGTAAACGATCATTCTCTGAGCTAGTAGAAAACATTTTCCTATATACATAGAAATATAACATCATATTCAAATCATCCTCCGGGGATAGGGAGGAAATGAATAACATCTCATGGAATTACACATTTTAAAAAGCTGCAGAAGATTAAAGATACCTTCAAATGTCATCATAATAAGTTATTTCCCTCACTTAAGAATTCTATTCTCATTATATTAGAAGAGGCAAATTGACATACTTCCTATTTCCCTAATATGTGCTTATTAGATAACTTCCTAAACAACTTTTATTCATGGATGATACAATAAATTAGTCACTACTTTCCACAGAAGGAAAAACTGAGAACAATAAAATTATCATAAGAAACATATAAAGTTTGAAATAATTGTGTTCTCCTTTTTGCTTCCCCCATTTAAAGTAGTTCTCTCAATTAACATCTTTCTAGATTTCTAAAGGATTTTTGCCTTTACTGATTAACTTCTTCATGAGTGTTCATGATTTTTAGAATTCAGTGCCCCTTCACCTTCTGCAACCTCAAAGGACTCTTCTACCTCTGGGTGAATTTCAATTCTTTTCTCGCTTAGCTCCTTTACCTACACCTCTACAAAGCTATCTTACAGGTGACTCAAACTGAACATGCCTATTTTCCCAACCTGCAGCAAATCTGCTCCTCTTACTGTACAAGGGAAACAGCTCATGAATGGACACCACCCTTTATCCAAATGCTCATGCCAGCAATCTAGTGTCATCCTGATTCCCTCTCTCTTCCTTACCCCACACTCAGTCTATGTCCATCTCCTGTATTCTGTATTGATTCTTCCTCCTCAATGTCTCTCAAATGTGCTGACTTTGCTCCATGCCTTCTGCCATCTCCCTGGCTCTAGCCCTAATACAGACCCTCATAGCTTTTCACCTGGATGACTGCTTTATAATTGGTCACTACGCATCTATTATTTCCATGTCTATCTAGAATTTAGTGTGATCTTTTTAAAATGTAAATCTGACCATGTTGCTGTTCTAACTGATGATACTGAATGTCCTTCCATAACCAAAAAGGCAGAGACCAAATTCCTTAACGTGCCTTCTGGGCCCTAACCAATCTGGCCCATCTTTACCTCTTATTAAACACCATCTGTCAATACTCTCCTTATGATCAAGCCATACCCAAATGTAAAAATTTCTTGTCACCAACTTTTAAACATCTGTACCTTTGTGCAGGCTGTTTGTTTGGCTCACAGCACACCCCTTCTCCTTCTCTTGGAAAAGGAAGTCTTCTTTGACTCTTGGAGCCAGGTTGGGTTTCCCTTCAGTTTGTTTCCCACACCCATCATACTCTGTAACCATGTGATCCATGACTGTCTTCCCACTAGAAGGTAAGTGCTAGGAAGAAGGTCCATGGCTGCTTTGTCCATTTCGGCATCCCCAGCACTGAGCACAATGTAGTCAGAATAAATATTTAACTAAATAGTAGTGTGGTTCTAACTGAAAACTCGTCATTGAAAAGCATTGAGAATTAATTAATTATTAGAAAACATGAAAAACTTCTTTTTCCCCAAAAGGCACAACTGGTATAATTTTGATCTTTGGCGAATATTTGTCACATTCCAGAGTGTAAATCCCAAATGTTAAGTCTGCAGTCAAATTTGCACTTCATCAGACCTACAATGTAGGCTGGTGTTTAGCTGCCCAAGTTGACATCTGGACTGACTCATTTTAATCTGACTGTTTGAGGTTTGCTTCTTCAGCTGTTGTTGCACTATGATTATCAACCATTTGCTTTTTAGATCAGAGTTTAATGGACTTAGAGGAAGAAAACAACAACCTTCAGAAGAAGGTTTTTCAATCTTTTATTTTTCAATCTTTTAGCAGAAAATAACTAGCAATCTTTCCAACAGGTGCCCATTTACAGCTCTCTCAAATTATATATATTCTTCAGAATAAAATAAAAACAGAGACCAGAACTTGAAGCTACATTCCTATGTTTTAAACTTGTTTTCAGTAGATAAAATCTTAATATAAGGTCTTTGAAAATAAAAACTGAGTTTTTACCAAATGCTAAAACTAAGAGCATTTAAACTTCATTCCATTCAGTCAGCAAATATTCACCAAGCACTTCAGACTTGCGATAAGTGCTGTAGTGGAATTATATTTTCATGTGTTTTGTAATGTTCTTTGATCCTCTACTTCTTATTACCCTGTGACCCCTCAGACAACAGCTGGGCATTCTACTCATATGTGTCAGGGAAGAACTCTTACAAACAACACAGGAGAAAAAAATCCCAGGCCTTTAAGCTTCAAAATCCTAAGTCCTGAAAGCCCTGGGCATAACATTTTTAAAAACCATGTAATCAGTTGGAAAATTTCTTCCACCCCCAGACTAGATAAAGAATCTATGCCAAGAGAACCAGAAAAGAGCAAATAGAAGATGGGTGGGAAGAAGAGGGGAAAGGGAGACAAGAAGGGAGAGAAGAGTGGACAGGGGAGGGAAGGAGATAAGGGGAGAAAAGAGGCAGGGAAGAGAGAGTCAGAGGGAAGCAAAAGAAGGAGATGCTAGGGAATTCCCCTTTGAGGGGTCTGTTCCTGAGATTCCCAGACTCTCTATCTAGCTGGAGAGAAAGTTGAAAACTCTGGATAGATTTGGGGATCTAAGAGTAAGTGGGAACCCATTCTGCCTTTCCCTGGTAGAGTTGAAAGAAGAAAACAAGACATCAGAGTTTTCCCGTGCTCATCATTGTGTCAATTAAGATCCAATGAGGAAAACAGAAACAACTCTGAGTATTCAAAACTGAGGAAATTTAATTTTAACAGAAAATTGACTGCTTAGGTAGTAGAAAAACCAAGAAGCCCAATGGGGTAATGAGATTAGTAGCAGTAGGGAGCCATGACTGCCACTATGCTGGAAGGACAATGGGAAGAGATGTTGTTATTGGAACCCAGGAGCCAAGGTCATACAGGGAAGCTGGAACCACACAGCAGGCCTGCCAGAGGGAATTGATCAGTAGCAGGAAATGAGTTCCTTAAAATGTATCCTTTTATAGATTTGATGGGGCCATTTCTAGACTACAATCTTGAACTAAAGACTGAGATCCCAAGGCATTCAGGTAGTCTTACAGAATGTTCAATCCACAAGAAAAATATACTTAAGCCATGCAAAATATATTATCTCACTTTGACCAAACTTCCATAATGAAACAAATTTCAGATTATCATGTAATACTCCAATCTGTCAGAACTTTCCTCAAAATACTGTATTTTGCTATTTTTTAAATAGAGAAACAAGACTATTGATTTACAAATAGTCTCATCTATCACTATTCTAGAAACAATCTTCCTAAACTTGCCTTTTAAAACCTTATAATTTAAGAGATGAAAATAATTGTTGTTCTCTTTATTGCTTACAAAATAGAAAGTGATTATATCACAGAAAACAATAAAAGTGATTGAACTGTTTTGAATTTTTTTTTTTTTTACCTCATTAGAGATGCCTGTTCCAGAGAGGTCTACCGATATCAAGGAAAAGATGTTTACAATATATTCTATACCTTGGTCAGTAAAATGTTCACAATTTCGTAAACTCAGGTAGTTTAAATTAGGGCAGCTGAAAAAAAGCAGCATGAAGAAATAATTTCAGTTTTCAATCACATCTTCAGTAGCAATTCATACAGAAACTATCTGGGGAAAGCAAATGGTATTGAAAGAAGGATTTCCCTTTTCTCAACATAAAAGTAATCCTAAAAGTGGAAAATAATTTGGTATTACAAAGTTGGATGAAAGGAAGATACATTATTATATAAGACTTTCTTTCTGTGATTTAGTTTCATATTGCAATTTCTAATAAGAAAAAAAAACATTAAATGCATACAAAAAGCTATTAGGTAAATACCACGATGAATGACCACTAAAAGTGTAAGGTTGAGTTCCTCGCTTATCCCTTTTAAGTTTTCTACAAGAATTGGGTTTGACCCTTAGTGAACACAAGACATCTGATAAGTCAGGGGAGTCAAGAATAAACCAACCAGCCAGAAACACCCCTTGCGAAAGGCTGCAGTAAAGGTTTACATAGAGAAATATCCTCGAAAAGTACAGAGAAGTCACAAATATTTAGATATTCACGACTTCATGAATGACTCCATTTCAAACTTTTTCTTAGGTGAAATTAATAAGAAACATCTCAAATATAATCAAAAGATTAGCTCAATCTATGACCGTGTTGTCTTTTATTTGGCTTGACTGAGTATTGGTCCAACTTCTGGGCATCCCTGATGTTCTTCAAATGGCTCGGAGTCTTTACTTTTAGGTCTCTCTCTCTGATCTATCATTCCTACTAGCAAATATACAATTACCAATGATATGATGTAAAATATTATTGTTTTGTCATACCGCTCTGACAGTTTCACAATAGAGGAATCGCCCAGCTGTATACAGTTATTTAAATTTAGCTCTCTTATCTTTATGCTTGCAGGACCATCAAGAAATTGCTTTAGTCCCATATCACCAATTCTGCAGGAAAAATTAGAAAAGCTTCATATGTAATTTTACATATAAATATATAAAATAGTATTAAAATACCATTTACCATACCCAATACCTTTGCAAAATAGTAAGGAAATACGTATGTATTGATATTTTGTCAACATTTTAAAACCAAATTTGATTATATAGCTTTTAACATAATAGAAAAAGTATAAATGATAATGGAAGAAATATTAATAAAAATGTTATTTCTGTTCATTTGTTCATTTAATTAGGTAGCACAATTATTAATAAAACAGATGGCCCTTAAATCTCTTTCTCTTGGGTTAAAATGTGATCAAGTTAAGCAGTCCCTGATATGATCTCCTGCAAAAGAAAAAGACCAAAATTTAGGAGAGGGAGGACCAATCTTGTGAAAATTTTCACTAAATACAAGGTCAGTTTAGCTGGACTAGAAACTAATAAGTGACCAATGGATTATTTCCTTCTGAATCAGAGAAAACCCGGCACTGGAAGATTACCTTGCCCTCAGCCTTCCCACACTGTCCTAATCAGAAACACCTTCCAGTGTTAGTGTCATCCTCCAACCATATCGGTCCTGCTATATGAATGGTTGGAAGTCTGTTTAGCCCATTAGTTCTCTGTCTTCCACTGGAACCTCAATTTCTAATTCCGTTTGGAGATCACTGTTTCCTTCTAAAAAGCATTTCAAGAAATAAAGCAGGACAGGAGATTTGACCAATGCAATCCTAAAAGGCAGTTTTCACACACAACAATCCTACATGGGTATACAGACTGGAAGAGCATTGGGAGCTGATTACTGACATTTTTCATATCCTCCTCCATTTGGTCAGATTTGCAAAGAACTGAGCAGTAAGTAAAGGCTAAAGGTAACATTTTGATTCAGCTGAATTTGCTGTAGTACGTGGATGCTTCCTGTGCTCATCAGTCCAACCTTCCATCTGTGTCAGTACCTGGGACAGCTGGGGGGGATGGGAGGTATAGGAAGAAGGGGAGTCCAAATGCAACCAGTCAACTTATCTAGTAGTAAACACCAGGACTGGAGTATTCCTGAGAGATGTTTTCACTAACAAGGAAACAAAATACAGCACGGGATTTGTAAGACTGAGAAAGCATACTTCTGGAAATGATTTTTAAGAGAAAACAGAAAAACATTAAAATATTTTGAACGGTGTGAGGAGGAGTAGGAATTAAAAAGGAGAGACCTGGCTGAAATAGAAATGAAAATAATCTCAGATGCATTCTGAGATGAAGAGGTGGCTGCCTGAGATAAGAACAGATGGGAAAGAAACTAAAAATTCAACGATAAGAATAATGACCTAATTATTCCTGAAGCATCAAAACCAAAACTAACCCTTTAGATAATTGGAAAGTAAAGGGCATATTTGAAAAGTTCCTTTGGAGTGCTTAAGATAAGGATGAAGAATTTAAAATAAAATTCAACCTTCATTGGTTAACAGATACAAAATCACAGTTACATAAGACAAATACGTTCTAGTGGTCGACAGTAGTGCTAGGCCTCTTTAATTAACAGTAATTTATTGTATGTTTTCAAATGGCTATGCACCAAATAATATAGCATAAATACAAAATAAAGCAAAGATGATTAGAAATTTAAAAGGTAATTAAGATTTGTGGAAGACTCAGCTTTTGACAGACAAAAAAAGGGGCATAAAAATTTGAATAATATAATAATGTAAGTTCCATGGAATTTTAAAAGATATTCAACATGCTAACCAACACAACCATCATCTTCCCCACCACTCCTACCCCTAAATAAGAAACTTTCAATTCCAAAAGACAGAAGTTGTGTAGAGAACTTCCATATTTTTGTATTACAATGTTATAAAACTAAAAATTAATAATAAAATGATAATTGGACATAAACTACTTGGAAATTTTAATATTTCTTTAATAATTTTTGAATAAAGGGAAAATTAAATAAGTATTATAAAGCTGCATATTTTTCCACAATTAATTTATATATTTAACACAATTCCAATTAATATCTCAATAGGATTTTTTCTAAAATGTGACAAAATTATTCTAAAGTTCATCTGGAAGAATAAACTGGCTAGAATTTCTAACTTAAAAGTACACTAATAAGGACACTCTCATTCTATTAGATATTAAAACATTCTAATGCACTAAGAGTAATAGATAGCATTTACTGAGTGCTTATGATGTGCCAGACACTATTCTAAGGACATTACATGAACTAACTTATTTGATCCTCACAGCATCCTATGAGGTATATACTCTTGTTCTCCCATTTTATAGATAAAATACTGTATGAGATTAGATAGAACATAAATAAATGAAACACAAAAGACAGCCTGAAAACATACATATATATACATACACACATATGTCTGTTTAGATGTATGCATATGTGTGTATGTGTATATATATATATGTATGTATGTGAGTATGTATAAATTCATATTATAATCAAGGAAGGATCAAAAGTCAATGCAAATGGATTATTGAGGTAATGATCCAAGTTAATCAGTTAATGCAGTTAGTCCCAAACCTAGCTCTTCATCAAAAGCATCTATGTTTTTTAAAAAAATTATCCATGTTGAGGTTCATCCCTAAAGATTCAGATTCAGAAGTTCTGGGGTGGGGCTTGGGCATCTATAGTTTTATTTAGCTACTCAGATGATTCTGATGTTTGGGATTTTTACTTTTAAATCATATATGTATTTTTAAATTTATATTTTTGTCACTGATTTCTAAGTTAATTGCACTGTAGTGAGATAATACAATTTGTTGACGGCAATAGTTTGAAAGTTGTTGAAACTTGCTTTAAAACTTCATACATGGTCTATTTTTAAAGGATTGATGTGTGTTTGAGAAAATGTATATTCTTTGACTCTCAGACTTACTGTTTTAGTTGTATCTGTTACAGATGAATTTTAAAAATCTAATCTGAAACTCTGATATTATACCTTCTCAGTCTGTTCACCCTATATATTATACTCTTACACACTTTTCATCTTTTTCCCCCTTTTGTCATTTCTGCAGAGTTATCCTCTAGCTCTGTACCTCTCTCCTCCATGAGTTCTGATCTGCTGATTAGCAATCCATTGAGTTCCTTTATTTCAATAACTATATCATATTTTTTATTTTTAAAAGTTAGGCTTTTTTCAGATAAACCCAGTTATTTTTAATCATATTTTGTTGCCTGCTCATACAAAGTACTTCAAAATGTTCATGGAAAGATTGGTATTATCTTTCAATTCTATTTTTCTATGTCTGATAATTCCCGTATCTGATCTATCTGAAGGTCGAATTTATTTTGCTATTTCTGATGACTCTTTCTCTTGGTAACTCATATCTTTGTGCATTTGGTGACCTATTTATTTTATCTTATTTTCTGGTCAGAGAAGCCCTGTGCTTAGCTTCTTCCTGGAGCCTGGATGTTGCCTACCTGAGACCACTTTGTTCCCCCTGAAGAGGTCCAGACCCTGTAGAAAAGTCTGAGGTTCTGCTTCCCTACATTGAATCCTGATCAGAGGTGATTCTCTCAATGGCAATAGTGACATGAACATTTATGTTCAGAGCAGCTCAACCTTCATGTTTGTTTGCTATTCACTATTCATCTCAGTGAGTCTGTTCATTGAGATGGTGGTGCAGAATCAGGGGATTCAGGGCTTTTGGTCATTTCTCTTACTCTTTGTGGGCTCACCAATGTATTGAAAGTGTATTTCATCAAGGATCTAAATTGTTTGTGGCAAAGAGTCCTTTGAAGTGTCTTATCAACTATACTTCCAGAAGCAGAAAACTTCCATTTAATTTAAAATTAATTAATCTGGGCTGGTCTGTTAGCTCAGTTGGTTAGAGAGTAGCCTTATAATACCAAGGTCACAGGTTTGGATTTCTGTACTAGCCAGCCATGAAAAAAAAAAAGAAAGAAAGAAAAAACTATTAATCTGAAGAAGCCTGAGTAAAATATGAGAATGAAATTCAATTTTATTTCTCATATTCACACAATAGGATTAGCTGTTTTATATATGTGAGTATACACACACATACACACACGTGTGTATGTATATGTGTGTATCTCTGTTATCTATTGCTGTCACAAGACCCAAACTTTGTGGCCTAAATGGCAAACATTTATTATCTCCCAGTTTTTGGATCTCAGGAATGTTGAAATAGACTAGCCGGGTAATTCTAGCTCAGAATCTCTCACAAACTTGCAGTCAAGACACCAGCTGGGGCTTCAGTCATCTGAATGCTTAAGTGAGGCTGAAAGGTCTGCTTACAAGCTCACTCATGTGGCTGTTGACTGGAGGCCTCATTTCTTAATTCCAGGTTTTTCCCCTTCCAGATCCTTATGTTACCCTCAACCCCCCTCCAACCCACGTTGCCTCCCCATTTTAATAATATGAAAATGGGTTAAGATTTTGTGTAGCTTAGCTTATTACTCTTACTTGTCTTGTGTGTTCCCAAATATTAGCCAACTTCATTGTGGATCAAATGTTCTTTTGCAGATAAATGCTCTTTTGTTATCATCTGGGCCTATAGGATTATAAGAAATCTTCACAGGCACTGGTCAGTTAGCTCAGTTGGTTAGAGCACGGTGTTATAACACCAAGGTCAAGGGTTCGGACCAGCTGTCCTCCCTTGACCCCCAGCCAAAAAAAAAAAAAAAAGAGAGAGAGAGAAAGAAAGAAATCTACACAGGCAAAAGGCTGAGATATCCATTGGGGAAGAGGTTTCAGCAAGAATTTGATCTTTGCCCACCTGAAAATACCAGGATAGTAGCCCAATAGTGGCTCAGCTGAAGAAAGAGTTTTGGTAAGAACTCTGTCCACCTTCAGAAAATCCACACAGAGGAGAAATCTAAACAGTACCCAAAGGGAAACCTTCAATATGATTGGTTCCTCATAAGTAAGTCAGAAAGTCCGTTTGGGAAAAGAACATAGTAACTGAATTAGCTGTAAGAACCCTTAAACTAGGAAAGGTAGCCCATAAATGTTCCTATGAATTCACTTAATCTTACAAGGGTGCGTGATTCCTCACATCCTAAGTTTTTCCTGACAATTTTCCCACACACCATATAGCCAATTTGGGTTGGGTGCCCTTCCTTCATGTAACTCCAGAACTCTGCACCTACCTCGACATTAACACTTGAACTCCTGACTTTTATGTTTACCCCACTAACTAATGAGCTCCTTGAGGAAAGGGCCTGGCACATGCTATGTAATCAATGTTTCTTGAATATATGACTAAACAATTCATTACCTTGCACAATTTGCCAAGTTCAACATGGTCAGTTGCCTCAAAGGTAAAAGTGACTTGAGGCTACCATCAGTTATTCCCTTGCAGTCCACCATGTAAATGTGACTGATATTTGGATAATTCCTGCCTATAAATTTGAAGCATGCATCTGTAATCCTTTTATTTCCTGTTAAAAATAAACAAAAAGAGAAAAAAAAGATAAGTACTGTTTTTCTAATACCAAAAGAAAAAAAGTAAAAAATAAGGCTGAACCACATTTTTAATATCACAGACCTTCAAATCGGATCTTTCTGAGATTACAAGTAGAAAGAGCTTTGAAAGCACGATCAGAGATATGTGGTGCACCAATGAAAACTATTGATGTAATACGCTGGCACTTTTCAACTAAAGCCTTTAGAAAGAAAAAAGATGATTAAATTAACTGCAGTATATAGAATAAGCTTAGCAAAGTAATGAGATCATTTTTTTCTTTCAATATGTTCAGAAACAGACATGTTAACTATTAAATTTTCCTAATTTCAAAGAAAATGGGGTTTTTCAATATATTTTAGTACACTTTCTTTTGAGTAATGCAGAGGAATTAGAATTAAATCATGTTACAAGAATATGGGAAAACATGAGAAAATGGAATGCTGAGAAAAATCACTACATTTGGCAGCTTGACATGGAGAACGAAACTTAAAGTTTGTGCTTAGGCTACAGCATCACTGAAACAAAAATATTCTAACTGTGAAACAAGATTTCTTAGAGTATTTCTTACAATTCAAATGTGCAAATATTTTGGGGGACTTGTGTGTATGTGCATGGGTGTATTTTTAAATAATTTTCTTACTGTTAAAAAACAACAAAAATAAAAAGCCTATCTAAATGTTTCAATAATTCAAGTCATTATAAAATGTGCCCCTCTAATGGGACTGAGAAGAAGATGCACTTTCCCACTACCTACCTTTACACAGTTGTCCGTCAGAGTTGGCATGTCATTAATGGTCAGATGCATAATTCCAGTGCAGCTGTTTGCAATGTTCCTGAAGCCTTGGACTGAAATCTAAATTGTACAGAGTAGGTGAAAATGATGGGAGGACCCATTAACATGACATCTAATAAAACCCCAAAGGCAATAATAACCAAAGGTATGTCATGATTTTTTTTATTAGGTTTTAAAATTGAAACCAGTCTAGTCTGGTTTCTTCCTTTATTAAGTTTTTATTGTGGTAAAATTCATATAACATAAAATTAACCACTTAAGCCATTAACCATTTATAATGTTGTGCAACCACCACCTGTATCTAGTTCCAAAACATTTTCATCACCCCAAAAGGAAACCCTGTACCCATTAAGCAGTTGCTCCCCATATTCCCCTCTTCCTAGCTCCTGGCACCTGTGTTGTCTCTATGAGTTTACCTATTTTCGATATTACATGAAAATGGAATTATACAATATGTGAGCTTTTGTACCTGGCTTCTTTTACTTGGTATAATGTTTTTGAGGTTTATTCACTGCTGTGGATTGATTGGTATCCCCCAAGTCCATATATTAAAGCTTATTCTCCACTGTAACTGCTGAGGGTGGGAAATCCTATTATGCTAATTGAAGGGTGGGACCTTGAAGAAGTGATTATATTTTTGGACCATGCCATAGTGAATGGATTAATAATGGTTGTCAGTGCATGTTTCTGAGGGCTTTAAAAGGACAGCATGTGAGTCTCTCTCTCTCTGCTTCTGCCATCTTGCAATGTAATACCCTGTGTCACAGAAGCCACCACCAAGGAAGAACTTCACCAGATGTATTTCCTGGACTTTGGACTTCCCAACCTCAGAAACTGTAAGCAACAAATTGTGTTTTCTTACAAAGTACTCAGTTCCAGATATTTTGCTATAAGCAACAGAAACGAACTAATACATCCACATTGTAGCATGTATTAGTAGTACCTTATTCCTTTTTATGGCTGAATAATATCCTATTGTATGGATATACTACACTTTGCTTATCCACTCATCTGTTAATGGATATTTGGATTGTTTCCATCTTTTGGATATTTTGAATAGTGCTGCTGTAAGCATGCATGTTTGAGTACCAGTTGTCAATTCTTTGGGGTATACACTTAGGGGTGGAATTGCTGGGTTATATGGTAATTCTTTGTCTAACTTTTTAAAAAAACAACAAACTATTTTCTATAGTGGCTACACTATTTTACATTCCCATCAGGAATCTATAAGTGTCCCAGTTTCTCCACATCTTTGCTAATGCTTATTTTCCACTAAAAAATATTTTTTCCTATTGGGTTTGAAGTGGTATTACATTATGGTTTTGATTTGTATCTCCCTTGTAACTAATGATATTGAGCATCTTTTTGTGTGTTTATTAGCCATTTATGTATCTACTTTAGGGAAACATCTATTCAAGTCCTTTGCCTATTTTTAAATTGGGCTGTTTGTCTTTTTTGTTGTTGAATTGTAAGAATTTTTTATGTATTCTGGATACTAGACCCTAATTAGATACCCATTCTGTAGGTGGTCTTCTCATTTTAAAAATAATGTCCTTTGATGCACAAAACTTTTAAATTGTGATATTTTGATGAAGTCCAATTTATCTATTTTTTCTTTTGTCATTCATTCTTTTCCTTTTGCTGTTCATTGCCTCAGCACCAATTGTTAAAGAGAATATTTTTTTCCCTGCATCGAATGGTCTTGGCACCTTTGTTGAAAATCAATTGGCCATAAATGTATGAATTTGCTTCTGGACTCTCAATTCTATTTTATTGATCTAAATGTCTATCCTTATGCCAGTACCACACCATTTTGATTACTGTAGCTTTGTAGTTCTGATTTCTCTCTTTTCACCTGTCTTTATCCACAGTAATGGAAGCAACAGTGGCAGAGAGTTCAAAATAATGACAGATCCAAAGATCAAAGTATTTGCCGATGATGAATTACCTTAAAATTAGTTGTTATTCATGCTCCATTTCCTATAACAAAGGGACATAGATGGGAAATCAGATGGTGTACAGATTCAGTAATGGGAAACTTAGACTCTACCCAGGAGCACACAGAAAGAAGGCCTTTGAAGAGTCAGCTCCACAATAGCACGATAGGGGGAATGAAGAGCAGCAGCTACAATGGACCTCTTGAAAGGCCTTTGGAGACTTCACATTTACCATCTTTCACTAAAGCCTCTACCTATTTGAAAAGTACAAGCCGAAAGGGAGAGAACTGAGTGTCACATCACCAGGACAGCCAGAGCTCATCTCAATGTCACTTCCTCAGGAAGTGTCCATCACCCTTAGATTAAACCAGGTTCTTGTTATGCACTTAACAGCACCATGTAATTATCATAGCTATAATTAAATTAATTTTATGTTTAGTTATTGAACTAACTCCCCTGTACCCCAGCTCCCAGCAGGGTGCCAATAGCATTCACTGAGTAGATAATCAAATAATAGTATTACATTAATAAATAGGTGTGTGTATAAATGAATTCTGAGATCCACGTCTATTCAGTAGGTTCTGCTGCCCAGCAGACACTGATAATGCAAGTACCCAGTCAAAAGCCAGAGGAAGCCCTTGAAGCTGGGGGCCAAGCAGGTACTCTTGATTTGCTGCAGAAGCCAGGCCTTTGGGTGGAAGTATATTTAAATGATTTTTCTAAACATGCTTTGGGAAATATGAGGGTACTTTTAAAAGTTTGTGGAAAAACTGAATTAAAATATAAATCCTCCTATGAACTTTTTGACAAAGCCGCCCCCCCCCCCAATGTTTCTAAAGCCTGACAAATGTACCTATTTTGGCTTAATAATTCTTCTTTGAAAAAATTATCCTAAGGAAATAGAGTTTCATACAGAGATTTATGAAGGTTCTTCAAAAGTTCATGGAGGGCCAACCCCGTGGCTCACTCGGAGAGTGCAGCGCTGGCAGCACTGAAGCTGCGGGTTCTGATCGGGTATAGGGACGGCCGGTGCACTCACTGGCTGAGTGTGGTGCAGACAGCACCATGCTGAGGGTTGCGATCCCCTTACCGGTAGGAAAAAAATTTAAAAAGTTCATGGAAAAATTCATATAATTTTTTAATTCTATTTTCCCACAAACTTTTTGAAGTACCCTCATATGTATAAGGATGTTTATTGCAGAATTATACAATAGTGAAAAATTGGTACCAAACCAAGGTTACAATTAGAAATGGGTTAACTAAACTATGGCAATCCACATGATAGAGTATAATATGGTTACTACAAATAATGTTTTAGAAGAATAACAGCTCATGATATAGTTTAAAAGAAAAAGTTGGTTGGATAAAGGCTTGCTAATCAAAATGTGGTCCATAGGCCAGCAGCATCTGCATTACCTGGGAGCTTGTTTGTTAGAAATGCAGAATCTCAGCACACTACCTACTGACTTAGAGGCTGTATTTGAACAGGATCCCCAATTGATCCACATATACATGATAGTTTGAGAAGTGCTAATCCAGAGGAAATGAGTGAGCAAAAAGAAGGTATATTAGTTAGGGTTCTCCAGAGAAATAGACAGGATATGCATAGAGACAGACAGATTTATTTTAAGTAATCAGCTCATGCAATTGTGGAAGCTGGCCAGTCTGAAATGCAGGCTGGCAGACTAGAAATTCAGGGAAGAACTGATGTTGTAGTCTTGAATCCAAAATCCATAGGCTGGAAACTCAAAGTTTCTATGTTTCGGTCTTGAGGCAGAATTGCTTCTTCTTTGAAAAACCTCAGCATTTATTCCTAAGGCTTTCAACTTATTGGATGAGGTCTACTCACATTATGGAGGGTAGTCTACTTTACTCAAACTCTACTGATGTAAATGTTTACCACATCTGAAAAAAATCCTTCACAGAAACATCTAGATTGGTGTTTGACCAAACAACTGAGCACCATAGCCTAGCCAAGCTGACACGTAAAATTAATCATCACAGAAGGAAATACACCAAAATGTTATCAGTGATCATCTTTGAAGAGTGGATAGTTTTTGTGTTTTTCAAACATTCTACAATGACCCTGTCTAACCAGAAAAAGAGAAATAGAAAGAGGCATCTTTTTGGAAAAGGCAGTATAAGGATGCCCTTGGGCAGTTTTTGAATAATTTCCTGTCATAGCCTTCTCCTTGCAGGAAAATACCATCTAATAAATGGCCTATAACTCTTTATTTTAGCCCATAACTCCTTCCTATAATCTATGTGTGTCTTATTCCTCCAAAGAGATGATCATATACTCTTCTCGAATTTCCTACTTTGTTGTACGATTATTAGGGACTGAATAAATCAAATTTAGGGATAAGACAAAGTATGTGAAGGAGTATAGAATTTAGCAACAGACAAGATTGAAAATGATTCCAGGTGGAAGGTAAAGTTTAAGCAGAGGCAAAGCAGCAGGAGTACTGGCTTTGGCTGATATGGCAAGATCATGCCTGGGATGAATAAGAGAAAATTAGTAGGTAGGGAAGGAGGGAAAGCTAATGAAAGACCCATAAGGCAAGCATGAGATATTTTGCATTGTACAGTCATGGATTTGTGAGTAAATTTTCCATACAAACTTCCCGATAACAGTCCAGAGAAGAAGAATAAGCAATTTAAAACATGAAGAAACAGAGGAGAGAAAAGAATGCTTGGTTGGAGTCAGCACAGCTGAGTTTGAGTCTGGCTCTGCCTCTTTCTCACATGTAACAAAAAGTAGCTTCACCTCTCTGACTCTTAATTTTCTCATCTGTAAAGTGGATATAATAATACCTATTTTAGGAGATTCCTGAGAAAACAAAATGAAGCAATGCATGAGTAAGTGGTTAGTTAGCACAATGTCTGGCATGTAATGTTGGGTACCACTTTTCCTATTAGTTATTCTGGGCACAATTTGCTCCCACAGAATAGTAAAGAATCAAGAACTATGGGATTGAGGGCCTTAAGAACTCATTATAGTGCATTCTTCACACTGCAAACATAAAAAATGGTATTCAGAGAAGTTGTGTGATTAGAGAACAGGTTCTTTATTCCTCACAATATGTCCCCAATGCTGGATATGGTGTCTAATACAGAGTGGGTGTTCCATAAAGGCTGAATGAGTGAGTGAATGAATGAAGAATGGCCTTGAGTCATACAGTAGTGGTAGAGCCAGGGCTAGAGACCACTTCTTCCCATATACAGAACCAGGGCTGAGAACTGTTGTTTTTGACAACACTTCTAAGCTCCTCCCCTTTATCTAAGACCCTCCATTACCCTAGCACTAATATCTGTAATAATAACTTCCACAAAACAAACAAATAAACATTTCTTCCTTGCTGTCTTGGAAACATATTTATTACAGTATTTCCTGAATGAAGGGGAAAATGATAGCAACAAGCAGCCACAGCTGGGTGATTCTTTGCAATGCAGCCAAAAACTTGGCGCTATCAACCAATAAGATTCATATTCAGAAAGGGAGGTGGAGGAGAACCTCTTAGAAGAGCTTTTTAGCCTTGTCCTGGCATGAAGTGCTTAGCTCCCCAAACAGTTTATATTAGAATATCCAAAAAGATGTTTGGCTAATATTTTATGACTCAAATATTCCTGCCAGAATCTTTCAGGCCAAGCTCTTTTAGTTGTCCTTTCTCTTCACTGAAATAGTGGGGATATAACTCTGAAATCAAAAATTACTCTCTAAAGGAAAAATCAAAATATTTTACCATGTTAAAATTCCAGGCCTCATCATAGCTGATATTTGTGCATTTTCTGTGTGGCAGTCTTACAACACCGGGATCTGATCTCTGCTTAGTTGTGAAGTGACTTTGGCTTCCCTGTTGACCCCAAATGGAGCCCTGCTGCCCTACCCTTTACTGGTTAAGCCCCATTGGATAGGAAGTTGGGGGAATTGGCCTCACCAGTGTGTTCCAACCTCAAGTCCAAGCAGACAGCTACTGCTGCTGATAGGGTCAGAGGAACTTTGGTGATCACAGGAAAATTTTCTCCAGCTGCCCCTGGGTGAATCTCAACCCATCAGCAGGATAAGACAGAGATGTCTGTGAAGGAAATGAGTTGTTAATGAGCCACATGAAGTAAAGACCAAAGTGCTGAGCACCAAGGACTAGCTCAGATCCCTCTTTGCTGCTCCAAGGTAGTAAAAAGAAGGAAGGGACTTATTAGGGGGATGATAACGTCTTACCAAGCTTCTACTTTCCACTCCTTCTTTGTAACTATGTCTCTGAATCAGTTAGCTCAGCAACACAGAAAAGACAAATGCAGGGCCAGATCCTCTACAACAGTTAGAAATATCCATCTTAAGCAGACATGGTTGAAGCTGTGTTCCTGTACCATTTCCAGCTGTTTCTCTCATTCTATCAGCACTGTATCCAATGACTAATGGGTAATGTGATGACTTTAGTCATATCCATATATCCTTCAAGACCTCTTAGTGACCTCAAAGGAGCCTGGCTTAGCAAGTAGAATGAATTATTGGAGAGAAAAACAAGGCTTTCCCCGAAAACATTCTGGAACATTCTGTTTTACTGTATTCAAATGTACCACAAGCACCTTCAATACCAAGACTGCCCAAGGTCTGTGCCAAGAGGGTTTGATGGGCTCTCAAATATTGTGTTCTCTGTGGGCAGGAAGAGATGCCCAGATACTGTCCCTCTTGGGATCCTGCCAGCCTCTCTCATTGGATGATCTTGTGGTTTCCAACTCTATATATTCTTCATGACAAACCCCACCACTGCAGTCTAAAGTCCTACCCATTCACTAATGCACTTCTTCCTGGTAGCCCCACCTCATCACCTCAGGTAGAAGTATTTTTTCTCTTACATCTCAGAGCACTGAAGCCCATAGCCCCCTCTCTCTGTGTGTTTGTACCTCCTGCCTCTGTGCACATGTCTAGTACCCCTGCCAAGGAACATGGACAGCATCTTAGCCAACATTGTGCCCTATACAGTACAACACAGTGCCTGGTGCAGAGCGTGGCATGACAAAGGTTTGTTAATAGACCAAGTAGCTGTTGAATGAATTGTTTATAGAATGTAAATTAGAATTAGTAGTTCCAAAGGTGGGGGGGGGAGGTACAGACAAAAAGATCATTGTTAAAGATTGCCATATTTATCTAAGAACATTCGACAACCACACATGCAAAAAAAAAAAAAAGTTTCATTTTCCAATATGAGTAAGGAGCTAGAATGCAAGATGAGTGAAGCCTGCAGATGCCAGGAAGGCAAGCATGCTTGCCAACTCCCCATGCGATCACCACACAATGACTCAGAGCCACAAGCTGCCAGAAGAGGCTGACCCATCCGAAACTCTGTCGTTCTTGTCTGGAGAACACTGTCTTGTTCTTTTCCTCAACCAGTGACCAAATTGCTCACAGCTTCCCGTGTATTCTAATGGAGCTTTATCTACTTAATAACTCAGAATTGCAACCATAATACTTTCATCTTGCAACACAATGATCCACAGAGCCACTTGGTTTGTCTAGATTTATCGAATTAGATGGTGGCTTTATAGCTACAACTCTAACCACATGCTTCACCCAGATCCAAAGACCAAAATAGTGTTTTGTGAACAGTTCTTGACATTCTGTGTGTAAGTCACTTCCCAAGATAGGGAACAGAGAAGAAAAAAGTAAAATAAGTATGGTTTCCAGAAAGCATAAACATTTTTCAAACCTTTTTTTCAGGAGAGGGAAACATGATCTTCCTTGTCCCCTGAGAGTCATCATTTTGTCATCTGATTGTTCAGGATCTAAAAATTGTTGCCAGATGTTTCATTTTTACTACTTAATATCATAAATTCCTTATACATTTTGCCTACAAAGACATATTAAGCAGTGGATGTTAAACAATAGGTGGGTTTTTTTTATACTTTCAATATAGCCAGCATAGAGTTACGCTCAAACTAGTAACTATAACAGACATTTAAATTTATTTAAGTCCTATTTACAAGATACATAAAAAGGTTTTCATAAATTCAACCTTTTTTCAACTTAGGTTGAGGTATGGTTCAGAAAGGACACAAAGCATTCCTTTAACAGGGAAACTGAGGCACAAGGACTGACCCAGAAAAGCAGGAATTGCACTGTGATTTTTCTGACTCATGACTGACTTTCCATTACAATTCCTCCTTATTAGATGACACTAAAAACCACATAATATTTTTCCAAATGCAAAATGCAACAAATTTTTTTTTACTATATGTAGTATAGCACTGTACAGTTTTACAACTGGTAGTCTAGTGGTTAAGAGCCTGGTATTTACAATCAGGTGTAATCAAGGTTCTAATCTTGGTCTAGACATTTTCTGTGTGATCTTAGGCAAGTTGCTAACCCTGTCTTAGCATCAGTTTCAGAGCTGTGTGGAGCCGGCTTGTTAAACACAGCCATTTAAAAAACTAAATCATATAAACTTAAAATAAGATAAATTATATTAAAAGCAAAGGAAGTGCATACTCAAAACTATCACTTCCTCCTTATTATACTACATGTTACCATTATCTATGCTTTTGAGGATGTTTATGTCTACAGTATCTCTACAGTGAAAATATTACATAACAGTGTGCTACTGCACATCTCTTCCCAACTCCCTGTTCAGTGACCTCTCGTTGGTAGCTTGAAACAGGCCATGATGAGAGTATATACACCACAGAATTCAGCAAACACTAAACAGCAGGGCTTTCCCTGCCCTTCATTATCCCATAGGATAAAGGAAAATGTAATCAACCAAATATAAGTGCATTACAGTTCTGAATTTAACTTTTACCAATGCATTTGGATACATAATCTGCTCATTCACACCTGGTTTAGCTTGTGACAAAATGCTTATTGTTCCAATTAACCCTTACTGATAGACTCTCAAATCTTCTATACTTCCACTTCCAGCTCTGTTCGAAGGACCAGACTTCTACTTTCAAGTACTTCATGTCATTTACACTCAGATGTATCACAGGAACCTCAAATTCAGCCTTTCCAAAAGAAAATTCATTATTCTTTTCTCCCAGTCTTGCTCTTTCTTTGGTTATCTTGGTTAGTTACCATATAGAAGCATAAAATCCCAAACCTGAAAAAGACCTCAGTGATTATCTAGCCCTTCCTAGCCATTCTACAGATGAGGGAACTGAGGCAAAAATACAAAGCAGTTGTCAAGGGTTGCACAACTGGTTAGTAACACAGCAAGGACTAGATCTCCTAACTAGTTTTAGGTTCCTTTCACCATCCCACTGCCCTCTACTGCATGAGAGAGAAGGAAGAAAG
Source organism: Galeopterus variegatus (assembly GCF_000696425.1). Lineage (NCBI taxonomy): Eukaryota > Metazoa > Chordata > Mammalia > Dermoptera > Cynocephalidae > Galeopterus > Galeopterus variegatus. The sequence goes on from NW_007735094.1 coordinate 79,222, forward strand.
GAAAAAAGGAAGGAAGGAAGGAAGGAATGCCTTCCCACTCTTGCTTTGCTTTTCCAATTTCCATCTGATTTGGCTAGTGCATTCATCCCTGAACATGCCTGTGTGGCTTTCTCTGACCTCCACCACAAACCCCAGGGGTGAACAAGTAAGACCTTCTATGATTTCTGCCTCTGGGAAAGGCAGAATTTATGTAGCCTGGAGAGAACTGAAATTACCTTGGAATCTTCCAATCTGCAGTTAGCACAGTCTACCTTTAAGTCTCGTGGGTCCCAGAGAGATTTAACAGTACAAGAACTTCTTTTTTTTCATTTTTATTTTTATTTTTTTTTCCTTTAAATTTTTATTTTGTCAATATACAATTTGGTTGATTATTATGGCCCATCACCGAAACCTCCCTCCCTCCTCCCTCTCCCCCTCCCACCCAGGAATGTCCTTTCCGTTTGCTTGTTGTAACAACTTAAAAAAAATTGTAGTTGTTATATCTTCTTCCCTCCCTCCTCCCTCTCCCCCTCCCACCCAGGAATGTCCTTTCCGTTTGCTTGTTGTAACAACTTAAAAA
>NW_007735094.1:80518-80911 GCF_000696425.1 Galeopterus variegatus
CCTTTAAGTCTCGTGGGTCCCAGAGAGATTTAACAGTACAAGAACTTATTTTTTTTCATTTTTATTTTTATTTTTTTTTCCTTTAAATTTTTATTTTGTCAATATACAATTTGGTTGATTATTATGGCCCATCACCGAAACCTCCCTCCCTCCTCCCATTCCCCCTCCCACCCAGGAATGTCCTTTCCGTTTGCTTGTTGTAACAACTTAAAAAAAATTGTAGTTGTTATATCTTCTTCCCCCCCCCACCCCGGTTTTGTTTTTGTGCATGTGTCTGAGTGAATTTATTTATTTATTTTTAGCTCCCACCAATAAGTGAGAACATGTGATAATTCTTTTTCTCTGCCTGACTCGTTTCACTTAATATTATTCTCTCAAGGTCCATCCATGTTG
>NW_007735094.1:81206-81442 GCF_000696425.1 Galeopterus variegatus
GAAGCTTTTTAGTTTGATATAATCCCATTTGTTTATTTTTCCTTTGGTTGCCCTTGCTTTTCATGTCATATTCATGAAGTCTATGTCCAGTCCTATTTGCTGAAGTGTTTCTCCTATGTTTTTTAAAATAACTTTTATTGTTTTAGGGTGTATATTTAAATCCTTGATCCATTTGGAGATGATTTTAGTATATGGTGAGAGGTATGGGTCTAGTTTCATTCTCCTGCATATGGATA
>NW_007735094.1:82585-82895 GCF_000696425.1 Galeopterus variegatus
TCTGGATAGTTCTTTCCATTTCTGAGAAAAATGTCATTGGGATTTTGATGGGAATTGCATTGAATTTGTATATCACTTTGGGTAATATGGCTATTTTCACTATGTTGATTCTTCGAATCCAAGAGCATGGGATATCTTTCCATCTTCTTGTATCCTCTCTAATTTCTCTCAGCAGTGGTTTGTAGTTCTCAATATAGAGATTTTTCACATTCTTGGTTAGCTCAATTCCTAGGTATTTTATTTTTTTGGTGGTATTGTAAATGGGCAGGCTTTCTTGATTTCTCTTTCTGCATGTTCACTATTGGTGAAT
>NW_007735095.1:0-2815 GCF_000696425.1 Galeopterus variegatus
ATCCTTATGTGTTGAAATCCTAACCAGTACCTCAGAATGTGACCTTATTTGGAAAAATAGTCATTACAGATGTAATTAGTTAAATAAACATCAGGTGATTAGGGTTGGCCCTAATCCAGCACAGTGGGAGTCTTTATAAAAAGAGAAGATTTGGACACAGAAACATGCACACAGGGAGAACGCCATGTGAAGATGAAGGCAGAGATTGGGGTGATGGTTCTACAAGCCAGGGAACACCAAAGATTGCCAGCAAACCAGCAGAAGGTAGGGAGGGGCATGAAACAGATCTTCCCTNCCCTCATCTAGTTAGCTGCCTCCAGCTTCCCCAGGCCAACAGCCTCCAGTCGGGGCACACCAGAACCCTTCTTAATTTCCACTATGAAGCTTTCCCCCTCCTCTGCCTGCCTTTGAGTCTCTGTCAGACACAGTGGACAGTGCTGACTCCCTTGCTATAGCAAGATCAGAATAAATAGCCTTGACTTGTTCTCATTTGGTTGGTCTTCACTTATTTCCACACTTTTATGGACAGTTCTAAAAAGAATTCTTATAAACACAATCAAGATAGTAAAGCGAGGAAGGTGAAGGAGTGGGGACATGTCACTAGAATATCTGGATGGGAAAATTTCGAGCCTTGTCTTTTATGCCACTTTGCCTGAAAGAATGATTTGAGTCCTTACTCACATGACACATGGAAAGGTTTGTGAGCCTGTTTCTGTAAAGCATTGTTTCCACAACATAGAGATATCATGATCAAAATAAGAGTAGTTCTACAATATGATACAATGAAAAGAGGATGGATTAAAAAAAGCTAGGCCAGTATAGAGTTCCTCAAGTCATCCCAAAAATTAGAAATGAAAAAGAGGGGAATTCTTCCTCACTCTATTTATTTACTTATCTAAACTTTAAGAAGATTTTTAATTTTTGTTTTGAATAGTAATATTTCACATAGATCAAAATCAAAACAATTCATAAAAAAGATACACATTGAGATGTCTCATTCTCACCCTGCCCTGTCCACTCCATTCCATAACCCCTTCAGTTAACCACTGAGATTCATTTCTTGTGTAACTGCAGAATTTCTTTGTGCAGATAAGAACAAATACTTTTATTTCTCTGGTTTTTGTACTCAAATGTAGCATACTAAATACACTGTTTCAATCTTGCTTTTATTCACTTTATTATATATCCAGAGTTTTTTTTCTATATCAAAACATAGAGATACTCTTAATTACTTTTTATAGCAGCCTAGTATTCCATGTATGGATATACCATCAGGGTTTTGTTTTTTTTTCATCATACATTTTTATGGGGTACAGTTTGTCATTTCAATATATGCCTATATTATATAATGATCACATCAGAATAATTAGCCTATCTATCACCTAAACATTTATCATTTCTTTGTGGTTATAACATTTGAGATCCTCTTTTCTGGCTATCCTGAAATATACAATATAATATTACTAGCTATTGTCACACTAGAGCACCAGAACTTATTCTTCCTATCTAATCATAACTCTGTGTCTTCCTACACATCTACCAACCTTTCCCCAGCCCCGCTCCCTTTCCCTGCCTCTGGTAACCACTATTCTAATCTCTATTTCTCTTTTTTTTTTCTTTTTAATTATTTTTTCTTAAGTGACTCATAGTACTCACTCAATGTATCTTATGAATTTCTTTTAAAGACTCTTAAGAAAAATGAAAGTACTAATCTGGTGAAAGAGATAAAAAGAAAAACCAGAAGCCAGTTGTCAACAACTCTCCACCACTTGCTAAGTTTCAAACAACAGGTCATAAGACCACACTGTGGGTTCTGAAGTTCTCAGCACAACAGATGCCCAGAGGCAACATCACCCCAGGATATATGGGAACAGGGAAGGACAAAAGCAACAGAGAAGATATCCTAAAATAACAAAAATAAAATGATTTTCCTCCCAGCAACCATTACTTATGGTAGGCTAGCACTTAAGTACAAAGAAACTAAGACTCAGAAATCAGTGAAATAGGCAGTGGGCATGCCTCCTGCCCAGTAGATGGCAGGAACATGCCCAGGGACCTCAGAAGATGCCACAGGCAGCTCTTGCCACTGCTAGACACCAGTTCCATGCACGTGGTCCATGACACCCACCACTGCCACAAGGTCAGCTCACCACCACAGCAGCAGTCATAGCCACCATGCAGGTGGCCTGCCAAGTACTCAACTGCATTGACACAAGGAGAGTCACCAGTGGAGCCTGGAGAATGAGGTGAGTGAGCACAGACCTGCAACCCAGTGACCCAACCCACAGGGAAAACATGCTGCCACACATGGTAGCACACCTGGGGGTGGGAGGTATGTGTGCAGGCCACATGCCTGCCTTGATCCAAGGAGAAACACATGCAAAACCCCCTGAGAATACAGAAAGCCAGGATACCCAAATAAAGTAAGAAAGAAAATTCCTAATTACCAGTAAACCATCCCCTAAATGGGGAAATAAAGTACCCAGAAGGAGCCTCTGCCTGTAGGAAAGAAGAAACCCCTCCCAGGGTCACCCACTGAAACTGAGGAGTTCTAACATATACCAGTGCACCCACCAGGGTCACAGGGCACAAGCCAGAGTGCCAACAAGCCCACCTAGGGACACCCATCCCAGCTAAAGAGTGACAATTTACCTAGGCACTTCTCTCAAGAACACAAGAGATCATCCATGTCCTTGATGAACTAACACAGTGTCACTAACTTCAGCAAGGAATCACTAAGTGCTCCAGTACCTAGACCATAGAGAAAATCATATGAAAGTCCAACACTGAATACAGCTGCAGTATCCACATGGAG
>NW_007735095.1:3001-4857 GCF_000696425.1 Galeopterus variegatus
GCACAAGCCAGAGTGCCAACAAGCCCACCTAGGGACACCCATCCCAGCTAAAGAGTGACAAGGTACCTAGGCACTTCTCTCAAGAACACAAGAGATCATCCATGTCCTTGATGAACTAACACAGTGTCACTAACTTCAGCAAGAAATCACTAAGTGCTCCAGTACCTGGACCATAGAGAAAATCATATGAAAGTCCAACACTGAATACAGCTGCAGTATCCACATGGAGACTACAATACTGCTTCTACCTGGAACCAACACTAAAACGCCCTACTCAATGGTCCACGTAAAACACATTTACAGGAGGAAATCTCTCTCCTCAAAGCCCACTCCAGAGTAACAGAAGAAACAACTGCTCTATCAGATGACCAGACATCAATATAGAGATACTAGAAATATATAAAAAAAAAAAAACAGGAAAATATGACACCACCAAAGGAATATAGTAATTTTCAAGTATTAGACCCCCTAGAGCAGAATACATTTGAAAAGGAATTCCATGCAACAATCTTAAGGAAACTCAATGAGAAGATTAGTTAGACAATATGAAGAAATGAGAAAAAGTATCCAGGATATGAAGGAAGAAATTTACAAAGATATTAATATCTTAAAGAAGAATTTAGTAGAACTCCTGGAACTGAAGGATATATTCAAATAAATAAAAAACACAACCAAGAGCTTAAGCAGCAGTTTAGGCAAAAAGAAGATAGAATTTCTGATCTTAATGACAGTCTTATCAAAATAACACAAGCAGATGAAAAAAGAATTTTAAAAAAGGAAGAAAATCTAAGAGAGCCTTTAAGTGCACAAACATCTGAATCATGGATATTCCAGAAGGGGACAAGAAAGAAAAAGGTATTGAAAACATATTCAACAAAATAATAGTGGAAAAATTCCCAGGTATAGGGAGAGTCATGGACCTTCAGATCTAGTAGGCTCAAAGATCCCAAACAGAGCTAATTCACAAAGTTCCTCTCTGAGACACATAATAGTAAAACTGGCAAAGCTGAAAGAAAAAGAGAGAATCTTAAAAACAGCAAAAGAGAAGTGTCAAATCACCTATGAGGGAGTCCCCATCAGACTAACAGCAGACTTCTAAACAGAAACTCTACAAGTTGGAGGAAAATGGGATGATATATTCAAAATACTAAAAGAAAAAAACTTCCAGCTAGGTAGAAATAGTGCATTTCCCAGGAAAAGAAAAACTACAGGAGTTCATCACCACATGACCAGCCCTGCAAGATATCCTCAAGGAAGTCCTGCATCTGGAATACAAAAAATAATAATCACTACTGTGAATACACAAGAAAGAACAAAACCCCACTTGTAGAACAAAAATTCAAATGAGAAAGAGAAGTAAATTAAATCTACAGCCTCAAAAAAATCAATAAACAACAAAGACAAACAATAAAAGGGGAAGAAAGGAACAGAAGATATTTAAGACATCTTAACAAAAATCAACAAGATGCCAGAAGTAAGGCAAGATCTTTCAATGACAACTGTAAATGTAAATAATTTAAACTCCCCACTCAAAAGACATAAACCATCTAATTGGATTAAAAAGCTAGACCCAACTATATGCTGTCTTCAAAGGACTCACCTCACCTGTAAAGACACATAGACTAATAGTCAAGGGATAGAAAAAGATATACCACAAAAATATAAACCAAAAACAAGCAAGAATAGCTATTCTTACGTATAGATTTTAAACCAAAAACCATAAAAGAAATAAAGATAGCCACTATAAAATGGCAAAAGGATCTATCCAGCAAGAAGACAAAACAATCATAAACATGTATGCACCCAACACTAGAGCACCCAGATATATAAAGCAAACACTATTAGTCCTACAGAAA
>NW_007735095.1:6375-9106 GCF_000696425.1 Galeopterus variegatus
AAGCAAAATAGACAAACCATGAGCTAGGCTATCAAAAAAAGGAAACATTACAACTAATACCACAGAAACACAAAGAGTCATTAGAGACTATTATAAACAACTATACACCAACATATTTGAAAACCTGGAGGAAACAGATAAATTTCTGGATCCATACAAACTACCAAGACTGAACCAAGAAGACTGAAAACCTGAACAGACCAATAATGAGTAACAAGATTGAAGAAGTAATCAGCAGTCTCCCAACAAAGGAAAGCCCAGGACTGGGTACTTCACTGCTGAATTCTACCAAACCTTTAAAGAGGAATTAGTACCGATTCTCTTCAAACTATTCCAAAAAATTGAAACAAGGCCATTCTCCCAAGCTAATTCTATGAGATTAGCATCACCCTGATACCAAAGCCAGGCAAAGATACAAAAAAAAAGAAAACTACAGGCCAATATCTCTGATAAACATGCATGCAAAAATCCTCAACAAAACATTAGCAAACAGAATATAGCAAGACCTCAAAAAAATTATACACCATGATAAAGTGGGATTCATCCTAGCTGTGCAAGAATGGTTCAACATATGCAAGTCAATAAATATGACAGCCCACATCAATAAAATCAAAGACAAAAACCATGTGGTTATCTCAATAAATGCAGAAAAAGCATTTGACAAAATACAACATCCCTTAATGATTGCCTTGGGTTGAATGTCCCCAAAACTGCAGTTGCAATTCCCACTGCAATTGTTGAAGGTTGGAAGTCCTATTATGGTAATTGAAAGTTGGGGCCTTGAAAAGGTGATTAGATTGTAGGACCATGCCATAGCAAATGGATTAATAATGGTGGTCAGGGGCACAGTTCGGAAGGCTTTAAAAGGAGAGTGAATGAAGAGGTTAATCTCTCTCTCTGCTCCAACATTTTTGCAATGTGATACTCTGCTGTCACTGTCACCTCCACCAAGGTTCTTACTAGATGTGTTACTGGACTTTGGACTTCCTGGCCTCAGAAACTGTAAGCAATAAATTTTGCTTTCTTATAAATCACCCAGTTCCGAGTATTTTGTTATAAGACTAATACAGTGATAAACACTCTCAGCAAATTAGACATAGAAGGAAAAAATCTCAACACAGTAATATCCATATACAAGAAACCCTCCACCAATATCATCCTGAATGGGGAAAACTGACAGCTTTTCCCTTAAGAATGTGAAGATAAGGATGCCCATTCTCACCACTCCTATGTAACATAGTATTAGAAGTGCTAGCCAGAGCAATAAAGCAAGAGAAAGAAACTAAGGGCATCCAAATTGGAAAAGACAAGTCAAACTGTCCCTGTTTGCAGATGACTTGATCCTATATGTTGAAAAGCCTTAAGACTTTACAAGAAAATTCTTAAAGCTAATAAACAATTTCAGTAAAGTTGCAGGATGCAAAATAAACACATAAAAATTAGTAGTGTTTTTATACTCCAATAACAAACTAGCAGTAAAAGAAATCAAGAAGTCAAGCCCATGTACAATAGTCACCAAAAAAATAAAATACCTAGGAATCAATTTAACAAAGGAAGTGAAAGATCTCTATAAGGAGAACTACAAATCACCTCTGAAAGAAATTAAAGAGGACATAAAAACATGGAAAGACATGCCACATTCATGAACTGGAAGAATTAACATTGCGAAAATGGCCATACTACCCAGAGCAAACTACAGATTTAATGCATTCCCCCTCAAAATATCAATGACATTCTTCACAGAAATAGAAAAACAACCCTAACATTCACATGGAAGAACAAAAGACCCTAAATAGCCAAAGAAATCCTGAGCACAAAAAAATAAAGCTGGAGGCATTACACTACTTAACTTTACATTATACTACAAACCTATAGTAACCAACACAGCATGGTATTGGCATAAAAACAGACCCTTGAACCAGTGGAACAGAATAGAGAACCCAGAAATCAACCCATAGACTTACAGCCAACTGATATTTGACAAGGGAAACAGCAGGACGCATAAAGGACTGCATCTTTAATAAGCGGTGCTGGGAAAACTGACATCCATATGTAAAAGAACGAAACTAGACCCACACCCCTTGCTATATACCAAAATCAACACAAAATGGATTAAAGATTTACATATAAGACCCAAAACCATAAAACTACCAAAAGAAAACACAAGGGAAACACTTCAGGAAGTAGGACTGGGCAAAAATATTCTTATTCATGAATAAGACCCCAGAAGCACAGACAACAAAAGAAAAAATAAACAAGTGGGATTAAATCAAATTAAAAAGGTTCTGCACAGCAAAATAAATAATTAACAGAGCAAAAATACAACCTACAGAAAGGGAGAATATAATCACAAACTATGCATTTGACAAAGCATTCATATCCAGAATATACAAGGAACTCAAACAACTTAACAGTAAAAAACAAATAATCCAATTTAAAAATGGGCAAAGGAGCTGAATAGACATTTCTTAAAGAAAGACATATAAATGGCCAACATACACATGAAAAAATGCCCAACATCACTAATCATCAGAGAAATGCAAATGAAAACCACATTGAGAGATCATCTCACCCCAGTTGGACTGGCTATTATAAAAAAGACGAAGAATGACAAATGCTGAAAAGGATTCGGTGAAAGGGGAAACCTCCTACACTGTTGGTGGTACTATGGTGCAGCCATTATAGAAAACAGTATGGAGGTTCCTCAGACATCCACAGATAGAACTGCCAT
>NW_007735095.1:9657-10955 GCF_000696425.1 Galeopterus variegatus
TGCCATATGGCCCAGCAATCCCACTGCTGGGTATATACCTAAAGGAATGGAAATCATCATGTCAAAGGGATACCTGCACTCCCATGTTTATTGCAGCTCTGTTTACAGTAGCCAAGAGTTGGAATCAACCTAAATGTCCAGTGACAAATGACTGGATAAGGAAAATGTGGTATATATACTCAGTGAAATACTACTCAGCCATAAAAAAAAGAATGAAATTCTGTCATTCACTGCAACATGGATGAACTTAGAGAAAATTATGTTAAGTGAAATAAGCCAGGCACAGAAAGAGAAATATCACATGTCCTCATTCATAAGTGGGAGCTAAAAAAAATAAACAAATGAAGAAAAAAATACAGCAACAACAACAAAAAAAAAATTAGTGAGACAAACAAAAAACCCCACCAAAGGGAAATTACGAAGAAACAAGCACTCTGAAAATCTTTATGTAACAATAAATTAGTTTTCCAAGGAACTCAAGCAGTTAAAAGTCATGCATGTGTCCCAGGGATCTGGTTCTGCTGAGAAACTTGCTTCTCACAATATACCTCAAACCTGTCTGCAATAATTACCTGGGAAGCAGAAAGGTGGCATTTTAAATTTTAGTGACACATTAAGGAACAAGGTAATCCTCTTGACAGATACAGAGAAAGATTCACCACAGGACACTAAGCAAGGGCTCCTCAGATCATCAAAATACAAACCGAATAACTGGCCCTGGCAGGCACTTGTGCATCAAAGCTGCACTTCAGGTAGTCACAGCCCCTCAGATGCTCACAGCCACTGACATATTTACTACTTTTATTTTCCCCAGCAGATGTTTGGCAGACATCTCCTCTCAGAAGATTCGAGCCTTTGTCTTGCAGTCGTTAGTTAATAGGACCCTTAATTGCAGTACCAGTTATAACAAGGTCCTATCTTTTTAAAAGGAAACACCTTTTACAAGCTTAGTAATTGATCTTCCAGTTTGAGATGGTATAATCTCTAACTACAACAACTCAAAGTACAAAGTTTGAACATGAAAGGAACTGGAAGAAAACATGTCCCCAGACACACTCTGTGATGTCTGTGGCTGGTCACAGGAACCCGTGAGCAGGGAGGTGGGTGCTGGTGCCGGGGCCCCAGGTGGCTCTCCTGAGGCCCCTTCAGGCTCCTTCTGGTGGCCAGGTCTCCAGCAGGTGGCTTGAGCAGTAACTAAGCTCAGGGTTACTGTTATGAGCTGAGTTGTGTCCCTCACATCCTTATGTGTTGAAATCCTAACCAGTACCTCAGAATGTGACCTTATTTGGAAAAATAGT
>NW_007735095.1:11160-14147 GCF_000696425.1 Galeopterus variegatus
ACACCAAAGATTGCCAGCAAACCAGCAGAAGGTAGGGAGGGGCATGAAACAGATCTTCCCTCAAACCCTCAGAAGGAACAACCCCTACTGACACCCTCATCTTAGACTTCGGGGCTCCAGAACTGTGAGACGATAAATTTCTATTGTTTAAGCCACCCAGTGTGGGGTCCTTTGTTAGGGCAGCCCTAGGACACTAATACAGTCATTCTTGTGAACAGATCAGCTCCAAAAAACCAGCCACATCACCATCAGTACTAACCCTTGCCCTGGTGTGAAAATTGGGACTTTTCATAAACTTCCAGCACATCCTTCTTCTTTAGTCTCCTCTGAAAAGCCCACCAGCTCTTCTTATATTCTAAAAACTCTTATTCATATTCTAGAACATTAACTTGTATTTCAGCTAAGGGACTATGGTCACTGGAATGTTGAAAAAAAGATGATCCTAGACGATGACATTTTCTTGATTTAAGGTCATTGGTTTGTAAAGCATTCTCATTAGGGAATCAAAAGGAAAGATTATAGAAAACAAGGCAGTGAGGGAAAATGTAAGGAAATTTTGAACTGTTGGTCTCTTCACCCACTAATCCTCACTAAAATGGAAAATCGAGTTACCATCTGTTGATAGTTGTATTGAAATTCCAAATGGTGGTTCTCAAAGTATGGTCCCCAGACCAGGAGCATGAGCAGCAAATTCTCAGGCTCCACCCCAGACCTACTAAATCAGCAGAGGTGGGATGCAGTACCCGTGTTGGAAAGAGTCTTTCAGGTGCTCCAGATGCCCACTAACAGGTGAGAATCACTCTTCCACTCAAAGCCAGGAGGCAGGTTGGTTCCACCTGATGGCAAATGCAGCTGGGCGTGGCTGCCCAAGAGCTCTGTGTTAAGAAGGATTCTGAAGCAGAGTTTAGGCTCTGATTTTACAATGAGGAATCTCTTGGGCAAGAAAGAGAAGAGGACCACAGCTGGCGAGCCACCAACACCCATCCTGGGAGGCTCAAGCTCCTCAACTATCACCACTGTGTTTTTCTTCATATGAATGATTCCAAACGAAAAATCTCTCAAATTTCTGAAGTGACTTGGACCCTAGGTATACTGCCATAAAAGTAAAAAGAAGAAATAAAAGTGTGCTTTCAGTCCTAAGACAAAACTCAAAATAAAATAAGTATATGGCAGTGCTCAGCTTTCTTCTACTAGATATTTATTTCTCCCTCTCCTCCCACACTTTGCTTGTCTTTCAGGAGGGTGCTATATTAGAGATGGGATGCAGGAAATGGAGCTGTACTTTGTTACTTTGTACAAGCAACATACAAAATTTAAACTTACAAGATAATTGAATTTGAAAGTTATTGTTTATACTGCATTTATAGAATGAAAGATATTCTTCATCTCTAAAAGGATTTATAAGAGTTCTTTAAAGGATGGTGTTCCCCTGAAGTATTTCATATCTGATTTGATTTATTCTAAAAATGGGAAAGCAATGCCTCCCATTGCTTCAGGCCTGACCTCCTGGAGATCAAAGGCTGTGGCTGAGTCCCACCACCTTCCGGTCTGCTCGTCACCCCTGCCCCTACCTGCTCGCACCCCTGGTCACATGGAACCACTCACCTGTCATCATCTCTCTGTCTCTTTCTTTCTTTTTTATTTCCCCCCACCTTTATTGACATATAATTTACAAATAAAAATTATACACATCTGAGTACAACTTGATGCTTTTATATATATATATATACATTGTGAAATAATCACCATAATCAAGCTAATTAGCAAATCTATCACCTCACCTACTTACCATTTTGGGTGTGTGTGTGTATTAAGAACATGTTAAGATTTACCTTCTTAACAAATTTCAAGTACACAGTACAGTATTGTTAACTACAGTCACATTGCTATACCTTAAATCTCCAGAACTAGTTCATATTGTATGAACTTTTTTCCAAAACTTTGTGCCCTTTGACCAACCTCTCCCCATTTCCTCCTCCCAGCCCTGGGCAACCACCCCTCTACCCTCTGCTTCTACAACTTTTGACTATTTTCGATTCCAAATATAAGTGAAATCATGCAGTATTGATCTTCCTGTGTCTGGTTTATTTCACCTAGCATAATGTCCTCCAGGTTCATCCACGTTGTCACAAATGGCAGGTATTTCCTTCTTTTTTAAGTCTAATATTCCCATCGTGTTTATGTACTACATCTACATTTTCTTTATCCATTCATCTGTCAATGGATATTTATGTGGCTTCCATATTTTGAAAGTGTCTTCCTTTGTCCTGCCCTCGCCTCTCCTGTTTCCATGGATACCTTGCCCTCTTCTTCCACACCCAGGTGACATCTTCCCATCTTCTCTTCCCTACTCTGTTCCTTTGCTTCCCCAAAGTCTTCCCTGTTCAACCCAGAATCGGGGCGGGTGGGGGAGGGGCCTCTTCTTTGAACTTCCAATGCATTTCCAGCATCTGCGGTCACTTTCCCTGAAGTTGCAGACTTTGTCCTGTTGTTACTTACCTGTACTCCCCCGATCACTCCCTGAGGGATGCTGCTCCACTATACCTCCTACCACAGCAGCACAATAGATTCGTTGCATGAATAGGCTCATTAGGCTCATTGCTGGGAGATTGCAGCTGGTAAGTGCCTCTTATATTCCTTCTTGGAGCTTTGCATACATATCTCAGACTCCAATTGGAATGACTGAATTTCTTACCATTTAAGGGTCATTTCCGGCCTTGAGGAAGCACTCAGAGGGCTCCAGCTACCAGACAAACTACACGAACAGCTGAAGAGGTTGTGTGACATGAAGAGACCAGAAAGCTAGAAAACCCAATTCTGTCATTCAGCTGTCCATAACGAATTGTGTGGCCCAGGGCATAGTAATTCCTCTCTGGCCTGGGCTTTGGCCATAAGATCTCTGGGGTCCATTCTTTTTTTTTTTTTCTGTCTTTTTTCCGTGTCCGGCAACGGATCACAACCCTCAGTGTTGCCCCCGTACCGGACCG
>NW_007735095.1:14266-15900 GCF_000696425.1 Galeopterus variegatus
GCAGACTTTGTCCTGTTGTTACTTACCTGTACTCCCCCGATCACTCCCTGAGGGATGCTGCTCCACTATACCTCCTACCACAGCAGCACAATAGATTCGTTGCATGAATAGGCTCATTAGGCTCATTGCTGGGAGATTGCAGCTGGTAAGTGCCTCTTATATTCCTTCTTGGAGCTTTGCATACATATCTCAGACTCCAATTGGAATGACTGAATTTCTTACCTTTTAAGGGTCATTTCCGGCCTTGAGGAAGCACTCAGAGGGCTCCAGCTACCAGACAAACTACACGAACAGCTGAAGAGGTTGTGTGACATGAAGAGACCAGAAAGCTAGAAAACCCAAGTCTGTCATTCAGCTGTCCATAACGAATTGTGTGGCCCAGGGCATAGTAATTCCTCTCTGGCCTGGGCTTTGGCCATAAGATCTCTGGGGTCCATTCTTTTTTTTTTTTTCTGTCTTTTTTCCGTGTCCGGCAACGGATCACAACCCTCAGTGTTGCCCCCGTACCGGACCGGGGACCGGCAATGGGACCGCAACCCTCGGCGTCGCTCCTGCGCCTCGCTCAGCCAGTGAGCAGGAACCGGTCTGTATGTGGGATCCGAACCCTCGGACGGGAGCGCCGCCGCACTTCCCAAGCGGCGCACTATCCAGTGTGCCACCGGGCCAGCCCAAGGGGTCCATTCTTAATAGTAATTCATATGAGGATCAGCTAAAATGGTTTAAAGTGTCAGCCAACCTCGGCATAATCTGAACAGTACTATTAATCCTTTGCCCAGCCCTCCTAAGATATTCCTCTGATCCTTATATTTCCTAGTACAAATGACAGGAGGCCTCTCTATCTTATTTATAGCTCTAAATAAATTGGTATGAGCATCAACCAAACATATTTATTTTATTTCCCAAGAAATATACCCTCAGAAAATGTCAAGGAAATGATCTTTGAAAAATGCACATCCGGATGCGATATAAAATATTTAAGGGAATGGTCATGCTTTTGGTTTCCATTTTCTGTTAGATTATTCTACAGGTTCTTGTAAAAGTCATCAGTGCTTTTAAAGGCAGAAAATGGATACAAGTTAAGAAGAGCCTTTAAAGCCCTGGGGTTCTCCTTGATTTCGCTTTTACTTTCAGCATTTTGCCTTGAATGAATGACCTCAAGTAACTTAGATATTCAAAAATTGATGAATGGTACTTAGTAAGGCAAAACTCAAATAAAGACAATGAGAACTACGCCAGCCGCGGATGGCATCTCTTCATGCCACTTCCAATGGGCTCTTCCCATCCATCCCCCTTCCCAAAATCCTTCACAACTTAAGTAACATTTCTTCCTTTGGCCTGTGGTGTCAAACTGGCATCATGTTGTGTCAGCAAAAAGGACTTGGGAATAGAAGATTATTATTTAAATTGCACCATAAATCCTTTCCATTGAGTTGGCCTGGGAGTGAATACTCTCAGAGATTAACTCATTTAATCCTCCAGCGACCCTGAGAGGCAAGTACTATTTTATGCCTGGTCCAAGATAAAGAATCTGAAGCACAGAGAAGTGAAATAACCTGTCAGCAGTCACACAGCTAGGAAGTGCCCAAGCCAGAGCGTGACCTGCCTGGCCCCACAGCCTGTGTGCTCCACCTCTC